>NW_026873997.1:0-15177 GCF_032173495.1 Musca vetustissima | reverse complement strand
ATCTAACTACGGTTCTGTTGTTAATAATGAATTAGTCGAAAGTCGACGATGATTGCACGAGGGAAAAAAATTAATTTAATTACATATTTTTATTAGTAATCCCATATTTACACTACGAGTAGGGTGAATATGGAATTACAAAATGAAAATAAATCCCATTGAAATGAAAATCTATCAGATCAGCTCAAGGAAATGTAAAATAACATGAACTGAATTTATTACATTTTGTAAATCCGTATCCCCAAGTTTACCCTACTCGTAAACAGCCATTAGTTTCCACCAACCTATTGGACCTGCGAATGAAACTAACAGCGGGTTTTTTGTCAATCAGAAATTAGTTGAAGTCAAAATTCGATGAAGAAAATATCTATAATTAAACGAATTAATTTTAAATCAGTAATCTCATATTTACCCTACGTGGCATGGGTAGGGTAAATATGGGATTGCAAAATTAAATCTTTCTTTAATTGAATGTATTCGATTTTTAAATTCCGCAACCCTTACATTAAACTATATACGACAAAAATGGAAAATTAACGGTGGGAGAAATGGAAATAATGAGCATGTCCATATTTACCCTACGTGGTATGAGTAGGGTAAATATGGGGATAAGTATTTTATTTATTTATGTATAGCAGAGCCGGGAAATATAAAATATTGTTAATAGAACTTTTGAATCCGTATCCCCCATACACATGAATTTTGAATGTGGTATCCGTAATCATTAAAGCAGTATGACATACTATTCCCATATTTATCCTACTCTTAACACGTAGGGTAAATATGGGAATAGTCAGTATGGAAGGGTATCCACCAAGTATGTACACGAAGTTCTACCAGAAGTGTAAAATTTATTTTATATAATAAATTATATTTTAAAATACCGCATTCCCATAATCACCCTACTCATAGCAGATATTTCTGAATAGGGTAGTTATGACAAAAAAATAAAAAAACACCAACGGTAGTTAAATGAAAATAATGAGAAACTTAAAAAATGTTTTTCATTTAATAAATTGATTTTAAATCAAAACTCCCCTATTTATCCTACAAGGTGTGAGTAGGGTAAATATGGGAATAATGATTTCGAATAGGGTAAATTAATATGGTAGGCTATCTCCGCAGTAAATAAACGAAGTTATACCAAAATTGAGCGAGAAAATGCAAAATGTATTACATACAATACATTTCTAAATTCTGCAAACCCATATTTACCCTACGTGGTATAAGTAGGATAATTAGTGGGATAGTGATTTTGATTAGATTATGAATACGGTAGATAACAATGGTAGAGTACCTCCTCAAGTGAGTAAATGAAGTTCGATAAGGATTGGATTCGTTTTTATTAGATTTTTAAATTCAGTATGCCCATATTTACCCTACTCATACCACATGATTTTGAGTATGGGGTATGTATGAGGAATAAAAATGAAAATGAAAGCGTGATGTAGATGAAAATAATGAGAAAATTGAATGACTTCCTTAATTCAAGTGATTACTATTTTTACGGGAGATTTTGAATTTGTATTCTCATATTTGGATTGGAATTGCATTGATTAATTTTTTTATTCCTACTACTCCTATCAGTGCATTAAGCCGACTCATGAAATGCTAGGTATCAGTATGATATCTTACGGATGATTGTTTTGAAGTTCGTTTATCCATTTAGATTTGAAACATAAGACCTTGTATTTATACCCTTCACCACACTGTGGTACAGGGTATTAAGTCTTTGTGCATATGTTTGTAACAGGCAAAAGGAAACGAGATAGACACATGGTTCCTTTTGAGAATATGCATAGAATCACTTTCTAAATCGATTTATGGATGTCCGTCCGTCTGTCCGTCCATGTATTTTTGTGAGCAAAGTACAGGCCGCATTTATGATCCGATTGGGCTGAAATTTGACACAGCGTGATGGCCCAAGATGAAAATTATAAAAAATCGGTTCAGATTTGGATATAGCTCCCATACATAGTTTCGTCCGATTTTATGTAAATGGTGCACCATTTTTCCAATATTGGTCCGATTGACACAAAATTTTGCACATAGTAGTGAATTAGGTACAGACTGATGTCCGCAAAGTTTTGTTGAAATCGGTTCAGATTTCGATATAGCTCCCATATATAGTTTCGTCCGATTTTAAGTAATTGGAGCACCATTTTGCCAATATTGGTCCGATTGACACAAAATTTTGTACATAGTTGTGAATTAGGTACAGACTGATGTCTGAAAAATTTTGTTAAAATCGGTTCAGATTTAGATATAGCTCCCATATATAGTTTCGTCCGATTTTTTGTGAATGATGCACCAAAGTCCCAATTTTTGTCCGATTGAGACAAAAGTTTGCACAGACTACTCAATTAGGTCCAGTCTGATGTCTGAGAAGTTTTGTTAAAATCGGCTCAGATTTAAATATAGCTCCCATATATAGTTTTGTCCGAGTTTTTTTGTGAATGATACACCAAACTCCCAATATTTGTCTCATTAAGCAAAATTTTGTATAGCGAAAAAATGATGTGTGATAAGGTTTGTTGAAATGGGTTTAGATTTTGATATAGGTCTTATATATATATATATATTTTCGTTCTATTTTATGTAAATGGTGCACCGAAGGGTCCATGTTTGTCCGATTTACACGAGATTTGGCAGAGTGTATTAAATTACATTTAGAGTGATAACAAAAAACAAATGGTGTATGCGGTTTCTCAATTAGTGATAGCTCCCATACATAATTTTACTCGATTTCATACAAATGGTACACCAAAGGATCCAAATCTGTTCTTTTGACATGCACTTTTCATTGATTTTAGAACGGTATGTGTATGGGTTTTTTTCATTTGGTTCAAATATCTATCTAGATAGCATATTTAATTTAGTCCGATTCCATCTCAATGGTGCTCCAAAGATTCTATGTATGTTCTATCTACAGGATATTGTAGATATTAGCATCTCTTGTATGTACCCAAAGTGGTGAAGGGTATCATATAGTCGGCCCCGTCCGACTTTTGAACTTTCCTTACTGGTTTTCCAATAGAAATGTGTTTAGAATTTGCCTACAGCAAATTGTGTTAGAATTTTATTTAAGTGTCAGTGTGGCGTATGATTTATATTAATTACAAATATTCTCCCAATACAGTGTGGCGTATGAGTTCTAATAATTCCCAATACATTATACGTTCCACAACAATACAACTTAGCTTTGATATAAAAAAAAAACTAAACAATCAGAGATAATAAATTAAAATAAAACAATGCAAATAAATTAACTTCACTTTCATTCAATTCATATATCATTTCATAACCACTCATTTGTTAATACAAATATATGTGTTTTTGTGTGTTTGTTTCTTGTTTTTAAAATTTTTTTCTCTCAATTTTTTGTTCTGTATGGCAAGCAAAGTTTATTGTGCAATTAATCTTTATCAACAACACCATTAGTTATTTAATTATTTTGAAATTTATACATTTATTTAATTTGTTTTTAATGCACTTTTCAACGGTTGTGTTTTTGAGTTTGCGTTTTTTTCTCAACAAATTAATTAATTAATGTTGTTATTGAAAATATGCAAAATGCGTACCCGAATTTTAACAAATTTGTATTACTAATTTATTATATTGTCATTTATTGTCAATATATTTTTTTTTTTTTTTTTATTTTTAATTTTGTTTTATTTATTTTTAAACATTAACTTTTTGTCAACGTTTTTAATTAACCTGCCCCCCTCAAAAAAAAAAAAAACCAAAAAAAAAATAATAATTCACTTTTGAGTGTATGAGAGTATGTATGTTTGAGTTATTATATAACCTCTCTTAATAATAATAATAAATTATAATCATAATTACCTTATAACGCAAAACCGTATGTTTTGTCTGAATTGAATTTTAATTTTCCCTTCTTTGTTTTTTTTTTTAAATTATTGTCATACGATTTATCTACTCTTTTTTATGTCGTTTTTAATCTGAAACTGTATAAAAAAAATTTAATGCAACAAAACAAAAAAAAAACCGAATTGAATATATATATATACTATTTACATTTAAATATATATATATAATATATCTATATATATTAATTTGAAAACTCAATTTAGCATTTGTTGTATTTATGCTGCTGCAATGTGTAATGTGCAACGTGTTGTTTAATGAAATGCATTTAGGTTAATTATAATCAAATTAGTTTTTAAAATTAATCAAGCAACAAAAAAAAAACAAAAACAAATTATTTAAAAAAATTATATATGAAAACAGTGAGACAAATCCGGTTAACAGAAAAACAACTTTACGAAAAAAAACTAACAACGTACCAAAAAAGAACGACATTGAAAAAAAAAATATTTTAACAAAACATTATTTTTTTGCTTCTGAATATTTTTCAAAACTACATTTGCCTATGTGGTTTAAAAACAAAAACTCTATATATGATAAATTTCATTAGATCATGTTCAGAATTATAATTCCCTCCACAAAATAATTCATTTGCAGTAATCTTAGCAGAAATCTAAATACTATTCTTAAATAGAGTCTATTGAAAATTTTCCAACATAATCCCAGGAAGAGAAGGCTTTAACTAGAACTGGAGAATTAGAAAGAAATAAAAAGGGAATTTTAATAAATATTTAATAAAAGAAAACAAGAGAACAAGAGAACTCTTTAATTATGTGTATTAGATCTTTCAATTAAATGTTCCCATATTTACCCTACTCATAGTACACCGTAAAATTTGATCTATGTACAGGTTTCAGTAAATTGTTTAAATTAATTCCCTTTGTTTAAAAGAATTTCCATTATAATTGAGCAAAAAAGCAGAAAAAATCATTTAATTGATTTTATCAGATATTTACATTGATTCCCATATTTACCCTACTCTTACCTCATGATATAACATCGGGTAAATGTGATCCCAAATATTTATTGTACTCTAAAATTGCAAAATGATTATTATTTTAAGTTGCAGAGGACTTCTCCATACATATATGAATAATAGACAATTGAAATAGTCTTTTAATTAAATTTTGACTTTCAGCATTCCCATGTTTACCCTACTCATATCATATTAAAATAAAAAATAAAAAAAAATATTAGAAAAACCTCTTTAATTAATTTCTTTACATATTTAAATGAAGTGTTCCCATGTTTACCCTATTCATACTACACCATATTAATTGCATTTCTTGATGCCTTTAGAAGCCTAATATAATTTTTTGCATGTTTTTTAAATAATAATATACGATTTTTTTTCTTTAAGAAAAGGTTGTAGAAGTAGGGAAATTATGAGACAGCGTTCAAATCTAGATCAAATTACTTAGTTGTTCGGACAATATACCGCTACACGGCGCTATTTGTATTTGTAGCGTTGGCACGAACTATATGTGATGATTTGATTTTGACCACTCCCTACCAGATGGCGCTGTTCGTGCTTTGTAGCGTAGACACAAATCATTTGTGCCACATTGTCTGCATTAAGTTCTTATTTGATCTTGTTTTGTACGTTCCCTACTAGATGACGGTGTGTTTGTGTGTATGTTTGTAGTGTAGACACCAACCATACGTGGTGAATTGTCTCAACTAAGAATTAATACAATTCTGTTTTGAATGTCCCCAACTAGATGGCGTCGTTCGTTTTTGTATAGCATATAGACAAACCAGATGAAGATGAAATGAAATTCCTATGGGATATAAGAAGTAAACATATATAAACCCGAATCTTTTAGAGAAAAAAATAGAATACAAAAATATATTCACATTTGAGGTTAGAAGAAGTTCTGAGGGAAATTTAGAAAGTCTCATTAAAGAGAATACTCTTTATAGAAGACTGAAAGTTTATTTAAGGAGCTTTTTCTTAAAAGAACAGAAGAGAAGAATTTTTGTGAAGTTCAGAAACTCTTCCTATAAAAAATTGGATTTATTCTTCTGAAAGATCATTAGAAGTGATCCGGAATATCTTCTAAATGAACAGCAAAAATACCTGTTATTTTTACAAAAAAAAAATAGTTGTTTTAATTTTCCGTTATAGGAACACAAAGAAATTTGCTTAAAAGAACAGAAGAGAAGAATTTTTGTGAAGTTCAGAAACTCTTCCTATAAAAAATTGGATTTTTTCTTCTGAAAGATCATTAGAAGAGATCCGGAATATCTTCTAAATGAACAGCAAAAATACCTGTTATTTTTACAAAAAAAAAATAGTTGTTTTAATTTTCCGTTATAGGAACACAAAGAAATTTGCTTGAAAAGATTAGAAGTTCATATGCTTGAATATAAAAATGGGATCTTCTCACAAAATAGTGGTTTCAATCACAATCACAGATTATCAGAAAGTAATCGTATACAAAAAACAGTTTAAATTAGGTTACTAGTTCTTCTGAGAAAATAACTGAAAATTGTTCTACAACCTAGAGCTGCTCTCATAGAAGTATTACTTCTCATCTAACCTAATGTTGTTATTGTTATAGTCTGGCAGATGCTCTTCCCTTTGTAGAAGTCTCGAAAATTGGCAACTGTTTTTTTTCAATTTAATTAATTCTGATTTAATTATCATATTTATCAAACATTAAAAAATATTGTATTATATACTAAAAGACCATGAAAATGTTTCTGTTAATGCTATCATTTCGCAACCCCTTATCTATCCTACTCACATAAGTAGGTTAGTTATAGGTACGTAAACAAAACTAATTAAATTTATTTGCATATAGTTTGATATTAGATATAATATTATCCGTTTAAAAGAGAGCAATTAGTAAGAAAAATTTTAAAAGATCTTTTGTTCCGCATTTTGTTTGTTTTACATACTTTTGCTGAAAAAATGTCGAATTTCAAATAGTCGTTTCCACTCGATTGCAGCCCTGGTGTACTAGTTATTATGTACATTACATATATGTATATTCGATATACATGAGTGGGGTGAATATGGGACAGAGATATTAAGACATTATATCTTATCATTTTTTATAAATATATTATTTGTATATAATCAAATACTATATTTAGGGTGAATATGGTTTTAGGAACAACAATTATTTCTTCTGTTAATGCAAAAGTATCATAGCCCCATAAACATCCTACTCATATAACTAGGTTACATATTGGCTAGCATATCAATTTAATTAATTTGAATTATATATCCGTTGATATTAAATAAATATAATATTTTCAATTGAATATTAGCTAAAGATAAAATCGAATGACTAACTTTTCCTTAAATAATTTTTACCACAATTACTAATTCTTCGTTTTCCTAAAAGTATACTTTGATTTACAACAAAAATCCTACTTATACGAAATACTCTTGTAAAAATGTATGAATATATATATATATTTTTAGTTTTGTTTTTTTTTCTTTAAAAAAAAAGAAAAACAAATATTTTTTTTTTATTTCACACAAGAATTTATATATATATATATTTATAATTTTCTATAAATTTGTTTTTGATAAATAATATATTACATCTTTTTAAATATTGATTTTTTTACAAAACTTTAAAAAAAAAAATAATAAAAACCAAAAAAATACTCTATTCATCATTACAACAACAAAAAATTATATTCATAACTTAAAAAAAAAGAAATAAGCAAACAAAAAAAAACAAATATTTAATGTTATATATAGTTAAAAACTAATACGATTATTTAATATAATAATACTATTATTAATAACTATTAATGATGAAGAAAGAAACAAACAAAAAATAACTATTTAATTTAATTGACAAAATACGAAACAAAGAAATCTTTATATAATAAAAAAAACAAACAGATGAAAAAAAATAAAATTTGAAAAAATTAACGTTTAATTGCGTATGTTTGTGTGTGTTTCTTTTTCCTTTTACCGTTAACCGATATCGATTTTTTGTTAATGTTTTTTTTGCGTTGTATATTTTTCGATTAGTTTTGTCTTCTACTTTGTGTGTGTGTGCGTGCGGGTTGTATTTCCCCTATTCAGCCCCAGCCCCGGAAATGAGTTTTGTGTCTGTGCGACATGTTCAATAGTTTTTCGTTTTTTGGAATTGTTTTCATTTTCTTTTCAATGTCCTGTTTGTGTTACTTTGTTTTTGGAATAACCCAAAAAAATATTTTTGTTTTTTATTTAGTTTTTTTTTCCATCGCCATGGAGTAATGACAGCAGTTTGACCTATACTAATGCATTTTGAATAATTTATTCTAAAAAAAGAGTCATTTTGTTTGATATATTTTTAAATTGCAAAATATGTGCTAATGTTATAAACATACATACCTCAAATTTTGTTCACTTTAATAATTTATGATTTCCTGTTTATTGTTTAATGGCACACTTTTTCGTATATTTATTTGTATGTTTTAGTTTAGCATCTGCATATTTCATCATTTAAATAATTAGAGCACCGAATGTTTTTTCAATGGTTAAATAACCAAATGAATCCAATCACTTGTACAAAAATTTGCACAAAAAAAAAACTCACAATATTTATTAAAATATAATGTTTATATATTATTTGAATGTTTTAGATTATTTATAGGAATAGATTAGATATATTTCAGGATATAACATTATTTTTAGACACAAAAAGTATCAATGTTTTATGAAAAGGAATACATTTTTGGTGTAGAGCAAAATCTGCATTTCTCAAAGTAAAAATCTTCTATCTTTTTCGACTCACTATACGGGCCATAGCTTTTCTCGCGAAGGAGGGAATCCGGACAGAAAATAACCATGCTTTTGTTTGAGATTCGGTAATTTTGCATTCCCATATCCGCCCTACTCATATATAAGTAGGTTCTATTTGAGGACGTAATCAAACTAAAACATTTACTTTCTCTTTGGAGATGTGCTACATGATCGAAGTTGCAATGACAAGGAAAGCCAGAGAGATACTACATTCCCACCACTATGCGACGCGTTTCGCCGTTGGTTAAGCGGCTCATCAGGCATATTGGGCAATGTTTCTTACAAATGTCTTTACTTGATAAGTTGTATTTTTGTCAACTATTGTTTCGAAATTGCATCTACGAATTAAATTCAACCGTGTCAAAGTTCGAACATTTGGCATCACACCGGAACATTCTTTTTCAGAGCAGACTTTTCTTGTAGTGACGGACTTTTTTTTCTATACAGACTACAATATTTTTCTTCAATGGTATGCAACTGCATTAACAAAAAACATTTACATGAATGATCCTTCGCCCTAAAAAGGCATAAAAACAAAACTCAAAAATTCACCTTGAGCTCGGCTGGGATTTGAACCCTGGTTCCGATGGCATCTGTTGATGTCCGGCGCCTTAGTGTTCAAAGCCACCTCCTTATCTTCCTAAGGTTGCACAATATGCAGTTGCATACCATTGAAGAAAAATATTGTAGTCTGTATGAAAAAAAGTCCGTCACTACAAGAAAAATCTGCTCTGAAAAGGAATGTTCCGGTGTGATGCCAAATGTCCGAACATTGACACGGTTGAATTTAATTCGTAGATGCAATTTCGCAACAATAGTCGACATAAATACAACTTATCAAGTAAAGACATTTGTAAGCCACATTGCCCAATATGCCAGATGAGCCGCTTAACCAACGGCGAAACGTGTCGCATAGTGGTGGGAATGTAGTATCTCTCTGGCTTTCATTTTCATTGCAACTTCGATCATGTAGCTCATATCGAAAGAGAAATTAATAAAAAACATTTACATGAATGATCCTTCGCCCTAAAAAGACATAAAAACAAAACTCTAAAACATTTACATTTGAAATTGTGGCGAAGATTTGATCCGACTCAAAATATCCAAAAGAAGCAATTTAATGTATTCAAAAACCTAATTCTTTTAAAGTATGAAGTTTACATGCCCACATCCACCCTACTCATATAAATAGGTTAATATTGGGACGTTATCAAATGTGCCTCATCGAAATATTGGTTTTAGATACGATGTTTCTTTGGACCAAATCCGTTTCAGAAAATTTGTAATCGATTTACACATTTGCGTCCGCCCGTTGTTCGTCTGTCTGTTTGGCTGGCTTTGGACATCTTAATATTGCTTCCTAACATAGTTTAAGTTCGAAGATGGAAAATATCGGTCAACTCCTTCTGGTACCACCCCCACAAAATGTAAAAATTGTGCTAAAATTAATTTTATAATATCATGCAACGAACGAAACTTTGTACAACATATTATCTGTACCAAGCCTAGATCAAGTACGTCCCCCACAGAGGGTCACAATTTTCAATATTTATAAATCCAATATCAGACTAATGGAATGTCCGATTTGAAACAAAGTTTGCACAACTTATTACCTTTACCAAGCATAGATCAAGTTTGAAGATGGGACCTATCGGTCCACTCCTTGTGGTACCTCCCACACAAATTATCGACATTTTGGAAATGCCGATTTGAACCAAACTTTGCAAAACCCATTACCTAGTCCAGATCAAGTTAGAAGATGATATCCAATGTTCAACTCCTTCTGGTACCTCTCACACAAATGGTGTAAATTTTTCCTATTTATGAATCCAATATCAGGCAAATGGAATGTCCAATTTTAACTAAGCTTTGCACAACCTATAATCTTTACCAAACCTAGATCAAGTTTGAAAATGGGACCCATTGGTCCACTTCTTCTGGTATCTCCTCTAGAAGGAGTCAAAATTTACAATATTTATAAATCTAACATCAGGCGAATGAAATGTCCGATGTGAATCAAGCTTTGCACAACCTATTATCTTCACTAAGTCTAGATCTAGTCCAAAGATGGCATCCATTGGTCAACTCCTGCTGGTAGCTCCAACATAACTGGTTTAACATTTTCAATATTTATAAGTCCAATATCAGGTAATGGAATGTTCGATTTTATCCAAACTTTACACAACCTATAACCTTTACCAAACCTTGATCTAGGTTCCGAAAATGGGACCCGACTGCCCTCTCCTCTATTACATCCTACAAAAGGTGTCAATATTATGTGTTTGATCAACCTCCTTCGCAAACCATAGGGTGAGGGTATATATCTGTCGGCAACACCGAATGACACTTTTTTACTTTTTATACCCTTCACCACGTTGTGGTACAGGGTATTATGTCTTTGTGCATATGTTTGTAACAGGCAAAATGAAACAAAATAGACACATGGTTCTATTTGAGAATATGCATAGAATCACTTTCTGAGTCGATTTATGCATGTCCGTCCGTCTGTCCATCTGTAGATGTTAAATTGTAAACAAAGTACAGGTCGCAATTGTGATCCGATTTGGATGTAATTTGGCATAAGTCACATATTTGGCGAACCCTATTGAAATTGAATAAAATCGGTTCAGATTAGATATAGCTATATATATATATATATATATAGATCCAATATATATTTTCGCCCGATTTCACCAAGCCCTATATATATATCTTTCGATTTGAATTAGGTCGAGAATGACGTGTGTTAAATTTCGGGAAAATCGGTTCAGATTTAGATATAGCTCCTATATATAGTTTTGTCCGATTTTATGTAATTGGTGTATCAAACTCTCTATATATATTTCGTTTTGCGGGAAATTTTGCATAGTGAACTGAACTGAGTCTAGAATGACGTGTGTAAAGTTTCGAGAAAATCGGGTCAGATTTATATATAGCTCCCATATATATTTTCGTCCGATTTAAGGTAAATGGGGCACTAAAGTCCCTATATATCTTTCGAATTTGGCATAGGGTACTGAATTAGGTCCAGAATGACGTGTGTTAACTTTCGATATAATCGGTTCGGATTTAGTTATAGTTCCTATATATAGTTTTGTCCGATTTTATGTAATTGGTGTATCAAACTCTCTATATATATTTCGATGTGTGGGAAATTTGGCATAGTGTACTGAATTGAGTCTAGAATGTGACTAGTTTCAAATTTATACACAGCTCCCATATATATTTTCGTCCGACTTAAGGTATATGGGGCTCCAAAGTCCCAATATATCTTTGGATTTGCACAAAAGTTGGCATAGGGTAATGAATGAATTATGTGTGCTAAGTTTCGTGAAAATCGGTTTAGATTTAGCTATAGCTCCCATTTATTGATTTAATGTAAATTGTGCAGTAAGACCCAAAGTTTGGCCGATGGACACACAATTTTGTACAATGTACTGAACATACTATAACTTTTCGTGTGTCAAGTTGTCTTGAAATTGGTTCAGATTTACATATCGACGCCTCCGAAGAATAGTATGACAAGTCTTAAATCTTACGTGCCATGCTAAGTACATTTTTGCTTATAATTTTGGTTTGGATTGGCCGATGATTACCAAAATTTGAGAGAATTTAAATTAAGGACCGTAGTATCTAAAAACGTAAAGAATTTTATAATATGCAATGTCGACTTAGCATACTATGGTTCGGAGGCGTCGATATAGCTCCTATATATATACTTTCGTCCGATTGTAAATACATGGTGCACTAAAGACCCATTGCTAGACTGATTGACAAAACGTACTGAAAATTATTTAAATTAATCTGTGCAAGTTTTCTTGAAATCGGTTCAGATTTAGATATAGCATAGCTTCCATATATAATTTTGACCTATTTATGTTGATTGTAAAATTTTTTCCGGTAGCCCCCATATAACGAGGTTTCGAGATTTAATGAAAATCCCCATTAAAATTTGCTGAAATTTGTAATTCATGTGCATTTTGGATTACAAAATTGCTTTGTACAATTGTCGGCATAGGCCACTCTTTGATATTTTCCATATATCCCCATTATTCCTCACATACCAAGTCTCGACAGCATAACATAGTTCCTCGTGGGGTGGAACTATGTATGGCTTGTATGTGTGTAGTAATTACTCTAGTCTCTATATCAATTGTTTCATAAGCTCAATAGCTATACCTAACCATATTTTTATTTATTGATAGATATATTATTTTGTGAGTATGCGTAAACGTAAATTTGACACTTCTGTATATAAAAAGCGTCATTGTGTCCAGACGCTTTTTATATACAGAAGTGTGAAATTTACGTTTACGCATACTCACAAAATAATATCTCTATCAATAAATAAAAATATGGTTAGGTATAGCTATTGAGCTTATGAAACATTTTCAATCAAGTTGCAATTCGAAATTTTCATTCAATTTTGAGTTGATTAGAAACATTTTTCAACGAAATTGAGGGTTATAGGCCCCTTTCAGTATTGGAGAATATATAAGAGTTGGAACGGCCAAATATATCATACTTCTATTTGCTTTAAAAAATATATGTCACTTTACTTTCTAGTGCATTTTAGCCCCCACAAACAATCTGCAGTTGCATGTTATTTTAACATGGTATTATTTCTTCTATTTTTTTTCATTTAATTTCATTTAAATTTGCATTTGTAGTAATAGGTCATAACTGCTGTCATCCTCTTTATCAATTTTTGTTCCTAGTTTTATTATGCATTAATTTATTTATTAGCTCCGTTTAATCTATTGGAGGAATGCGGCGGTATAACAGCTACATTGACTACTCAAATTTGTGTATATAGAAACTATATTCACAAGACAAAAATATCTATCAATGTTGGATTGTGTTCGAATGGAATGAATTAGCACCAACCACCAAAACCCTCTCGCTCTCTCTCTATCTCAAACAAGTCAACAACATTTAAACACTGATTATTTGAATATAGACAAAAATATTACCTATCCAATTATGTCCCCCATTTTCCAATTGGTTGATTCCAAATAAGGGATATGAAAGTGATAACAAATAGTGAAGCGTTAAATATGATTTTAATTTTTTTTATAATTTTTTATTTTGTGTTAGAAAAAAATGTCTATAAAAACGAAATAATTTTTATGAATTTGTTTATGGAAATTATTTTAATTTGTTTCACCAAAAAATATATATCTTCCGAACCATGCATTGTTATTCCTTTCAATGAATCTTGTAATTTTTATATGGAGTTGTTTTGTGGTGAGCGCCCCCTCTAAACTGTAATTGTTATTTCTTTATTTAAATTTATTTATTTTATGTATACATAATTTTCTTCTAGTTATATATATGACAAGTATAAACATATATTTTGTATGTAATATATAAAATATTTAAATGAACAATTATATACCTCATAGATTTTTTAAAACGAATATATAATTTTTTTATAGCAAATTATAAAAATCCTTGCAGTGAATTTATTTACAATGAAAGCAAATATTATCTTTTCAGAGTATTATATTTTTACAGTTTTTATTATTTCTTACATTTAATTTTAATTTAGAAAAAATAAATATTATTTTAAATTCTACTATGAAAGATCATAGCTTTATAAAACACAGAATCTAAATCTAAAAACTGTTATACTGTTTAAACGCCGATCTGTTGCTGCCGTTGATTGTGTTTTGATTGCTGCTGATGATGATAATGATGTTAATCAATAATAATGATGATGATGATCTTGCTGATTATAAAATCTTAAAAAAATAATCATAATGATGATGTGAAAGTGCATTTTAATTGTGCCGGAAAGAAAAACATACTCACGTTTGTTATGTGCCACAATGGATGGATTTTTGAACTATTCAAACAAAAGAAGTTTGCAAATGTGTTTTTTTAATTTTTGTGTCAATTTTTTTAATATTTATTAACACAAATGTTGATTTTGTTCACAAATTTTATATATTTAATACTCTTTGGTATTTATGTGTGATTTATATATTTATTTGAATTATAAAAATGTATTATTATAATATATACTTCCTTAAATTATGTTTATTAAAATAAATTATCATACACACACAAACACATAAGCAATGACAGACAATACCAATAACATCCAATAGTTCTTACACCAACGTACTTTAGGTCGTATAATTAATATCACTCACCATAGCGTATACGCACCATGTATCTGCATATTACAGTCATGCACAACTATTGCACTCATTGTACATATTTTATGAAATGAAAAATAATTCCTTATGAATAGCTATTTATGATTTAAGACTGATAAAAAATAGGAACAAAAAAAAAACAAATATTATTAGCCTCCATGAAATATTATTGAAAAAATTAACCGTTATAGCTGCTATAAACAAAAATTATTATATTTTAGCCTGAACATATGTATACCCTTCACCACGCAGGGTATTATGTCTTTGGGCATATGTCTGTAACAGGCAAAAATAAACGAGATAGACCCATGCTTTCTTTTGAGAATATGCATAGAATCACTTTCTGAGTCGATTTGCGCATGTCCGTCC
>NW_026873996.1:0-15182 GCF_032173495.1 Musca vetustissima | reverse complement strand
CGGCGGGTTTGGACTAAATGAAATATGTTTGTCTGTTTGTCAAACAATTAGTTTGTATGCAAATGACAAATATGATGTCGTCATAATATGTGTGTGAGTGTGTCACAAAACAGGCAAACGATATTGAGCAATAATTATCGCAATAATGATGGGAAGGAAAACAACAATATTTTTTAAAAAATCCAGGCCTTTGGTACTTATTTACTTAGCTGGCTTGTGACAGAACTTTCGTTCCATAAGCCGATATTAGAAAATATTTCTAGGCGCGTCGGTCTTTTGCGCAGTTTTTCCAATTTGAAAGACAATTTTCGGCGATGTTGTCTTAGACATGATCTTTCCAACGTATTCTTGGTCTTCCCCTTCTGCGTGAACCATCAGCTGGTTCGCTTGGGCTGGGGCATCTTCATCCATTCTCACAACATGGCCTAGCCATCGTAGTCGCTGCAGCTCAATACGTCTAACAATGTCGATGTCCGAGAATAACTGGTACAACTCATGGTTCATTCGACGGCTATATTCACCGTCAACGCAGCTCGGCCCATAGATCTTTCGGAGAATTTTTTTCTCAAACACTCGAAGAGCTGCCTCATCTGCTTGTGTAAGTGCCCATGCTTCAGATCCATATAACAGCACGAGTAATATCAGCTTCGTGTAAAGTATGAGTTTGGTCTGGCGGGAGATGGCCTTGCTTTTGAGTTGTTTGCTCAGACCATAGTAGCATCTGTTGGTCAACACTATCCTGCTACGAATTTCAAAACTAATGTCATTCGTTTTATTTATGGCGGTACCAAGGTATATAAAATCTTTAACTACCTCGAAGCTGTAGTTTTCATGTTACACAGTTGGTCCCAGTCTACTGGACGTCTTGCGCGTTGATACCATCAGCTTGGTCTTCTCGCCGTTTAATGTCAGACCCACTTTGGCAGATTCCTTCTCAATTTGTTCGAAGGTGACTGTTCGACCCATTATGTCGATGTCATCGGCGTAGGCGATAACACGTGTTGTTTGGTGTACACAGTGCCATTTCTGTTCACCTATGCGTCTCGTATGACCATTTCCAGCAGAATGTTAAAAAGATCACACAACAAATTGTCACCTTGTCTGAATCCTCGTTCGGTATTAAAGGGCTTCGATAGGTCCTTTCCTACTATAACTGCTGGCCTTGTGCCGCTTAAAGTTATCCTGCATAACCGTATTAATATTGCAAGAATGCCGAACGTAGACATGACTTTAAACACCTCTGAACGGATAGGGCTGCCGAATGCGGATTTATAATCGACGAATAGGTGGAATGTGTCTATGTGTCGACGTGTTTTTCGTGGGTCTTTTCCAGGATTTGGCGCAGAGTAAAACTCTGGTCAATGATGAATTTGCCAGGTCTGAAGCCGCATTGGTATGGTCCAATAATGTCATTGACCATTGGCTTCAGCCGTTCACACAGCACACTGGATAGCACTTTACATGCGATGGGAAGGAGACTTATTCCTCTATAGTTGGCACATTTCGTCTTGTCTCCTTTTTTGTGCACGGGACAGGATGCTGAGGTTCCAATCATTGGGCATACATTCGTCTAGCCAAATTGTCCTAATCAGCTGGTGCATGTTCCTGACCAGCATTTGACCACCAGTCGTGAATAGTTCGGCTGATAACCCATCGGCACCTTCTGCTTTATTATTCTTTAGCCGATTGATTGCTATTCTGACCTCATCTTGGCTAGGTGGTATTCACTGTATACCATCATCTCTTATTGGTTCTGGGGTATCCTCTTCGCCGCTACTATTTCATACCAGAAGCTTTTCTAAATGCTCCTTCCAGATCCTCAACGCGCTGTCTGTATCTGTCACCAAGTTTCCTTTTTCATCTCTACAGGAGGATGAGTCTGCACCGAAACCTTCAGTTTGGTGTTTTACTCGTTGGTAGAATTTTCGGACTTCATTCTGACTCCTGTACATCACGATTTGCTCACGCTCACGTTTTTCTTGTTCTTTCCTCTTTTTTCTGTAAGCACGGTTCTCCTCTCTCCTTTTCTCCCGATAATTCTCCATAACATTACGTGTTGCTACTGTCTGCAGGGTTGTCCTATGGGTTTCTTGGTGATGGTTTGTGGTACCGAAGTATTGCTTTTGCTGCAGTTTGTAGGGAGTGGGCAATTCTTTGCCATTGTGCTTTTATACTATCATCGGGAAAAGAAGTGCTTTTGTCAAGCAGGTGGGTAAGTTGAGCGGAGTAATCCTCGGCTACCTGTTGTATTTGCAGCTTTTCGACGTCGAGTTTCCGTGTTGTTATAGATCGCACATTTGCTGCAACATTAAGACTAGTGTGAACCTTGGCTGCTACAAGGTGGTGGTACGAATCGATATTCGCTCCTCGGATCGATCGAACGTCTAATACACTGGTTGAATGCCTTCCGTCAATTCTCGTTGATCAATTTTATTTCTCGTTGTTCGATCAGGAGAAATCCAGGTGGCATTGTGTATATCGAGATGCTTGAATCTGGTACTGTTAACTATCATGTTTTTTGCTGCCGCGAAGTCAATCAACCTCATGCCGCCGTTGTCGGATGTTTTTTCATGAAAGTTGAATTTTCCGACGGTGGGGCCAAATATATTGTCCCTTCCGATTTTTGCATTAAAATATGCTGTTTCTAGGCGTTTGTAAAATATGTCTTTGATCTGCTCATCTTTGTCTTCGGTCGGAGCATGTGCGCAAATGAGACTGATGTAGAAGAACTTCGCTTTTATACGGATTATAACAATTCGCTCATCTACTGGAGTGAATCTGGAGTTGAGGTCTTTTATTCTCCTGTTAACCATAAATCCGCAGCCAAATTCACGTCTCGTTTCATGGCAGCTGTAATACAGGGCGTAATCATCTGATTTACATACGCCTATCCCTTTCCATCACATTTCATGTAAGACAATAATATCGACTTTGTACTTCTTGAGTACATCCGCCAAGGCGAAAACTGCGCCTGTTCTGTACAAGGTGCGCACATTCCAAGTGCAGATTCCTTCGCAGGTCGTTGGCTTTTATACGTTTGCGGTGATCGTCAACATTAGAGGGGTTTGGTTTTCTTTTTCGTTGTTTTTTTTTATAGTAGGAGGGATTTTCCGAGTGTGGGCAACTAACCCGACGCCTCAAGCCATTTTTGTATAGTTCTTACGGGAGAACTCGCGGGACATATTAGCTCACTATTTTAACAGGTGATGAAAAATAGCTACCCCAGGTGACACCGCGGGGAGGTCAGTGTCCACAATTGAGATGAAAGAGGGACCAAGATAAGCCTGGACTTCGCCATGTTAAAGCCAATCAGAGCCGTCGCTTGGTATCTATCATCCCCTACGCCTTGTATAGGCCAATAAAAAAATATTTTTAACAAATCCGGGCCTTGTATAGGTCCTTTAAATATTTTTGGAAAAATCCAGGCCTTGTATAGGTCCTCAAAATATTATTTTAAAAATCCAGGCCTTGTATAGTTCAATAAAAATATTTTAAAAAATCCCGCCTTCTGAGTTGGATTTTTTAAGGTGTGGATTTTTTTAAAGAATATTTTTGTGGCTCCCATAAGGCGTGGATTTTTAAAAGAATATTTTTGGAACCTCCCCTAAGGCATGGATTTTTAAAATAATATTTTTGGAAGAATAATTTTTGGGGCTCCCCTAAGGCATGGATTTTTTGGAAGAAAAAATTTTAAAGCCCCCCTCAGGCATGGATTTATGGAAGAATAATTTTTGAAGCTCCCCCAAGACATGGATTTTTGGAAGAATAGTTTTGTCAAATCCGTCTTATCTATGACCCTCTAATACCATATATTTTTCAGTTTTTTCATAAATTTAAAACCTAAACCAACAATTGAATCACTCCGCTAATTAACACCAACATTGATTGTTTTGTATTGTTGTTGTTATTTTTTGTGTTTACTTTGACATGAAATCTCCACATTAGATTCCCCTCTGGTGGCATTTGCTATTGCCGGTAATGGTGGAGGTTGTGGGATCCCATCTCATCCGAATTACCATCACTTTAACAAATTAGCTAAGTGGAAATAGTATTCCGGCCCATAAGTAGAGGTGATTGAATATGCCGAATAGTTCGATAATTGTTTTGTCGCTCTACAAGGTACAACAACAACACGAATGGAGGCCCAGCTAGCCATGTTGCGATTGTTTGATTTGTGAGAAAATCATGTTGCAATGCCCGTCTAAGGTATTTTAGAAATAATTTGTTCGGTTTAGTAGTCACCGTGGAACTTAAATTGCAATTTGTATTTTGAGTGGTAGGTATTGAGTCGAAATTAGGCATAAGTAGTATAATTTAGAATGCAGCTTGTTCGGTGGCTATTTATGGCATTTTGAGAATTCTTGTTTAGAATGATAACAACCTGCAGGTGGATGCTTTAATCGAACAAAATTTAAATGTTTTCAATTTAAATTCTTATTTGTCAGAAAATAAAATATTCTTTAAAAAAAAACTCACAAAAAAGGTTTTTAAAAAATCCACGCCAGAAGCTAACCTCACAAAATATTTTTTAAAAAATCCACGCCAGAAGCTAACCTCAAAAAATATTTTTTAAAAAATCCACACCTCAAAACATATTTTTTAAAAAATCCACACCTCAAAAAATATTTTTTAAAAAATCCACGCCTGAAGGTAACCTCAAAAAATATTTTTAAAAAAAATCCACGCCAGAAGCTAACCTCAAAAAATATTTTTTAAAAAATCCACGCCTGAAGGTAACTTCAAAAAATATTTTTAAAAAAAATCCACGCCTGAAGGTAACCTCAAAAAATATTTTTAAAAAAATCCACGCCTGAAGGTAACCTCAAAAAATATTTAAAAAAAAATCCACGCCTGAAGGTAATCTCAAAAAATATTTTTTAAAAAATCCACGCCTGAAGGTAACCTCAAAAAATATTTTTTAAAAAATCCACGCCTGAAGGTAACCTCAAAAAATATTTTTTAAAAAATCCACGCCTGAAGGTAACCTCAAAAAATATTTTTTAAAAAATCCACGCCTGAATGTAACCTCAAAAAATATTTTTTAAAAAATCCACGCCTGAAGGTAACCTCAAAAAATATTTTTTAAAAAATCCACGCCTGAAGGTAACCTCAAAAACTATTTTTAAAAAAATCCACGCCTGAAGGTA
This sequence comes from Musca vetustissima, assembly GCF_032173495.1. Taxonomy (NCBI): domain Eukaryota; kingdom Metazoa; phylum Arthropoda; class Insecta; order Diptera; family Muscidae; genus Musca; species Musca vetustissima. The sequence goes on along the minus strand of NW_026873996.1, from coordinate 10,035 downwards.
CCTTCGAAAAATATTTTTGAAAATCCACCCCTGAAGGTAACTTCAAAAAATATTTTTTTAAATCCACACCTGACGGTAAGCTCAAAAAATATTTTTTAAAAAATCCACGCCTGAAGGTAACTTCAAAAAATATATTTTAAAAAATCCACGCCTGAAGGTACCTTCGAAAAATATTTTTGAAAATCCACCCCTGAAGGTAACTTCAAAAAATATTTTTTAAAAAATCCACACCTGAAGGTAAGCTCAAAATTTTTTTTTTTTTTAAACCTCAAATAATATTTTTTAAAAAATCGTCACCTTAGGGGAACTTCAAAATATTCTGGTATCTGAAAACCTTGTTAAAATATTTTTCTCCACATAAAAACTATTTAACAATATTACCGATAACAAATAGAGGTCACTCTCATGAAAGCATTCATATGCAACATCTGTTTTCTAACTATCTGTCCGACCATACGTCCGTCCGTCCCCTTCGTTCATTATTCGGTTCATTGAAGTTTGCAACTTGCACATAACATCAAATCAGGTTATGCAACATCCACCTCACCTCCACTGGCGGCTCCGACTGCAGTTGAGAGCAGTCTGAAAAAATTCACAATTTTTATTTTAATGAAATGATTGTTGGACTGACTATATGTCGCAGATTTTTATTAGACGTTGAGATGATGTTGCAGCATCAACCAGATTTTTTTTTTATGTGGAACATACATGAATGCTTTGGTATGTGACACCAAGGCAACAAAGCTGCAATACTGGATACCAGGCTGGTTAACAATTTTTGTTGTTGTTTTTTATTTATTTTTGTAGGTTACACAACAACAAAAATCTCTATGCGGAGCTGTTACACTTAGAAGAGTCGTTAATACAATTTGCATGTTGGGTAGGCAGCTACCAAACTTGGTGGTGGTGGTAGCTTGCTCCAAAAGCAGGCCTATCAATATTTTATCGGAAGGCCAAAAGTAAGTCAACTGGTCAACCACTACAACTTTGAGATACTGGGTAGCTGCCGTAAAGCGTTTGAGGTAAACTACTTTGGAGGACAGTGGTCAAAAGTCAAAGGAAAACTGGATTTAAAAAAATAAGGGGTGGATTTTTTAAAGATTCATTTTTGAGGCTACCATCCTAAGGCGTAGATTTTTTTAAAGATTCATTTTTGAGGCTACCCTAAGGCGTGGATTTTTTAAAGATTAAGTTTTGGAGCCTCCCATAAGGCGTGGATTTTTTTAAAGATTCATTTTTGAGTCTACCACACTAAGGCGTCGATTTTTTAATGCTTCGTTTTTGAGGCTACCTTAAGGCGTGGATTTTTTAAAGTTAAATTTTTGAGGCTACCCTAAGGCGTGGATTTTTTAAAGTTAAATTTTTGAGGCTACCCTAAGGCGTGGATTTTTTAAAGTTAAATTTTTGAGGCTACCCTAAGGCGTGGATTTTTTAAAGTTAAATTTTTGAGGCTACCCTAAGGCGTGGATTTTTTAAAGTTAAATTTTTGAGGCTACCCTAAGGCGTGGATTTTTTAAAGTTAAATTTTTGAGGCTACCCTAAGGCGTGGATTTTTTAAAGTTAAATTTTTGAGGCTACCCTAAGGCGTGGATTTTTTAAAGTTAAATTTTTGAGGCTACCCTAAGGCGTGGATTTTTTAAAGTTAAATTTTTGAGGCTACCCTAAGGCGTGGATTTTTTAAAGTTAAATTTTCAGGGTCTACCACAAGGCGTGGATTTTTTAAAGTTACATTTTTGAGGCTACCCTAAGGCGTGGATTTTTTAAAGTTACATTTTTGAGGCTACCCTAAGGCGTGGATTTTTTAAAGATTCATTTTTGAGGCTACCCTAAGGCGTGGATTTTTTAAAGATTCATTTTTGAGGCTACCCTAAGGCGTGGATTTTTTAAAGATTCATTTTTGAGGCTACCCTAAGGCGTGGATTTTTTAAAGATTCATTTTTGAGGCTACCCACTGTGTTGCACCATTAACATTTATTGTCATCACTGTTTTGCATATGACGACAACAACAACAATTTGCGGCAACTTTGTTGTTGCTGAAATATTGGAAAAACAACAACAACAACAACGACGAAAAAATAATAATAGTCTAAACTAGAGCAAACAACTGGATTTGTTTGCCACATCGACTGTTTGATAGGTTATGATGATGGTGGTGCATTCCATGCATTCAACCCAGTTTCCAAGTCATGCTCCGCCATGCCACCTCATATCCTCACCCAAAATCGCAATCGCAAAAGAGAAAATGCTAATAATGTTCTGCTGCTGATGCTCGCCTCGGTGATAAGGATGATAAATTCTAACTTTCCAGACTATGATTTTGTTCTAGTTCTACTCTTAGGAGGAAGACCATGCAGAGGAAATCATGTGTCCAAATTGTCACACAAACTCACACACACAGATGTGTGTGTGTGTCTTTTTGCATGCCTGTTTGCCATTTTACTGCAGTCATTAACCAACTAAAAGATGCTATCGGAGGTAACAAGGTGATCCAGCTAAGTTGTCCGATGAATTAGAAACGGGTCTGGGCCATAAAAGTGGACGACAAACTGCTAAACGAGTAGGACCGGTAGACTTTTTGTTGCAAATATTTGTGGCATCTTTAAAAAATCCACGCCTTAGGGTAGCCTCAAAAATGTAACTTTAAAAAATCCACGCCTTAGGGTAGCCTCAAAAATGTAACTTTAAAAAATCCACGCCTTAGGGTAGCCTCAAAAATGTAACTTTAAAAAATCCACGCCCTAGGGTAGCCTCAAAAATTTAACATTAAAAAAATCCACGCCTTAGGGTGGCCTCAAAAATGTAACTTTAAAAAATCCACGCCTTAGGGTAACCTCAAAAATGTAACTTTAAAAAATCCACGCCTTAGGGTAAGCTCAAAAATTTAGCTTTAAAAAATCCACGCCTTAGGGTAGCCTCAAAAATGTAACTTTAAAAAATCCACGCCTTAGGGTAGCCTCAAAAATGTAACTTTAAAAAATCCACGCCTTAGGGTAGCCTCAAAAATGTAACTTTAAAAAATCCACGCCTTAGGGTAGCCTCAAAAATGTAACTTTAAAAAATCCACGCCTTAGGGTAGCCTCAAAAATGTAACTTTAAAAAATCCACGCCTTAGGGTAGCCTCAAAAATGTAACTTTAAAAAATCCACGCCTTAGGGTAAGCTCAAAAATTTAGCTTTAAAAAATCCACGCCTTAGGGTAGCCTCAAAAATTAGTCTTTAAAAAATCCACGCCTTAGAGGAGCCTCAGAAAAAATAATCTTTAAAAAATCCAAGCCTTAGCCTTTGAGGCTTTTTTTTTCAATTTCCCATTGTCTTCGGAAACATTGTTGTATTATAATATTTCCAAAATACAAACACACTATGTGCATGTTTTGTCATCCATATGCAGAAGCCATGATTGCGAAGACATAATCTTGATTGAATTTTTTTTTCAAATTTTCATTTTGTAGCTGTTAAAATATTTAGAACACATTTGTTTGTTTGTCCATTTTTTTTTTGTTTGACAGTAAAAATGACAACAGCACAATGGAATAAATCGATCAAAACATCAGAAAAAATATCAGAAAAACTTTACTCCGAACAACAAACAGGCAACAAATTTGCCGTTAGTGTTTTGAAATTTTATTTGGTCATTTCAATGTAGCTGCCAGCATTTATCGTAAATAAAAAATCCGTTGTTCTAAGTCTACCTGTTGTTGTTGCATTTTTTATTTTGTAATTTCAAAAAATATTCTTGCAAATCACTTCGATGCAAAAAATACCGAAACAAAACGAGTGTCAATGTCATTCTGCAAGCATGCAATGGTTTGTGGCCATTGCCACAAACGTCAGCGGCAGTAACATTGTCACTGCAGCAGCACGGAACATGTTTGGCTATTAGACACCAATATTTTTGTTGTCATAAATTGTGGAAGCCGTAGCCGAAAACCATCTATCCATTGACTTGATCGAAATGATGAGGCAGTTTTCACAAACGAACTGTTAACGGGTCATTATGACACACATCGAGAGATAGACATGGCGGGAAAAAGAGGGACACAGACGGGAAAACAAATTGCACATTTTTGCAAACTTTGAAGTTGGACTAATAATACCTCAGTCATTCGGATGTCTCCCCTCATTGTCCTACTTCGTGGAAATCATAAAACAATCTTGATTGTCTTATCAAAAGACGACTAAAGACAAAAAAATAAATCCTAAGGCTATTGAAAAAAATATTTTATAAAATAAAAATACAATATTGGGAAAGATCTATCGAAATAATATTTCTAGGTTCACAAGGGATTTTTAGTAATGAAAAAAAATTATCTAAAAATTTTTGTTTTTAATTTTGGCATGATGGTCTTTGTTAGAATTATTATTATACCCTACACAACAATGTTTTCAGGGTATTATTGCTTTGTGTAGCCCCAAGAAATTGTAACGCCGCAAAATATTCGTCCTAGACCCACCTTTAAGTATACCGATAGTCATATCTCGACTAGTTGAGTTCATCTAGACATGTGTGTCCATCCGTCCGTCTGTCCATTATAATTTGTAAACACGATACAGGACACAGTTATGGACCAATCTTCACGCAATTTTGCATGTAGGATAGAATCTGGACAATGAAGAGCTCTGTTGTTGTTGGTAAAGATCGGTTAATATTTAGGGTATGAAATGGACCAAATACTTAATTTTTGTCCGTTTTTCTGGTCGCTCTAGAGGCCGCAATTATGGTCCAAATATCGCGAATTTCTACATGGAGAAGTGGATCGGGCCAAAGAATAAGCATGCCTGTTTTGATAAAGAGCGGTCAATAATTAGTAGGTCAAATGGAACCTGACTTTTGTGTGAAAAATGACAAAATGTGTATTCTATTGTGTATATATTTACTCCTGAAGGAAACAGGTCCGAGAAGTTGATAGTATATCCAAGAGGAATGGTTGACCTTTAAATTGATATCAATTATATTGTCGTAAGTACTCGGATGTGGAAGATACACTTAAATATTTACAGGTGCTTACATATTCATATATTATTTAGTAACCCATTATCACACTAGAGGGCGAAAATATAGTGCTGATCGCTTTGAAATGTTCCATGAGGATTCAGGTATGGTCAAGGATAACGCCTATAATTTTCGTTGATGATCAGATAAAAATATTGGGATGAAGTGGACTGAAAACTTATTTTTTGTGTTTCTTCGAGTCGAGCTATAGGCCACAATTGAAAGCCGAACATCACAACACAACACACGGCGAAGGGAATCTGGACAATTAGAAGAGCTGAATATTAGTAATATTTTTTGACGTCTGGTCGTTGTAAATATCGCGAAATATTATCCAAGCTCAGAATGTAGTACCACAGAAAGATAGATTTGCGTGTAAGTTGTGTAGGGTATAATATGGTCTGCCCCGTCCGACTATACTGCTCCGCTCACTGCTTTAAAATTAATTTATTTTATAATAACTATTCTTTCATTTCTTATTAAATACTAAAAAGTGCTAGAAAAAAATGTATATTTTTCCAGATTTTGTTTCACTATTTTGAGGCTGGGAAGACATAAGACTTAGGACACAAACTTTCTATTGAAAATTTAGTTGCTTTAAGAAAAAATTTTTCAATAATAAACCAGTTAGGAAAGTAGTAAAGTCGGACTGGGCCGACTATATGATAACCTTCACCACTTTGATATATTCTAAATATATATCCTAATAGACGTCGCATTTTCGAAGGAACATTGACATGAAATTGAGCGAACTTAAATATGTAATATTTATCTATATGCTACTAACATCAATCCGTACATATATTCTGAAAGCTATGCTAATTTTCATTTCATTCAGGCAGATTTAGAGTCGTTTGTGTTCAATGAAACAAACTTATTTAAATCGATTTATAACAAATTTAATACATGCTATTTGGTATGCGGCACTCTTCAAAATTTAATCTCAATCAGACACCCGTGCACAATATATATAGAAGCTATGTCTGCATCTATACCAATTTCAACAAAACGCAATAACGTCTTTATAGTCTCAATTAGATATGTTTTGCAAACGTTCGTTTTAATCGGACAAACATTAGAAGTTTGGTGCACCATTTACCTTAAATCGGACGAAAATATATATGGAACCTATATCTAACTCTGAACCGATTTTCACGAAACTTAGCACACATCAATCTAAACTCAATTCAGTACGCTATGCCAAATTTCGTTGAAATCGAAAGATATATAGGGACTTTGGTACACCATTTACATAAAATCGGACGAAAATATATATGGGAGCTATATCTAAATCTGAACCGATTTTCACGAAATTTAACACACATCTTTCGAGACTTAATTCAGTACTCTGAGCCAAATTTCGTGCAAATCGAAGGATATATATAGGAACGTTGGTGCACTATTTACCTTCAATCGGACAAAGATTTATATGAGAGCTATATCTAAATCTGTACCGATTTTCACATCATTCTAGGTTTAATTCAGTACGCTATGACAAATTTCGTGCAAATCGAAATATATATAGGGACTTTGGTGCACTATTTACCTAAAATCGGACGATAATATATATGGGAGCTATATCTAAATCTTAACCGATTTTCATGAAACTTAACACACATCATTCTAGGCTTAATTTAGTACGCTATGCCAAATTTTGTGCAAATCGAAAGATATATAGGAACTTTGGTGCACCATTTACCTATAATCGGACGAAAATATATATGGGAGCTATTTTTAAATCTGAACCGCTTTTCACGAAACTTAGCACTCATCATTCTAGGCTTAATTCAGTACGCAATGCCAAAGTTCGTATTAATCAAACGATTTTCAGGGACTTTGATGCACCATTTACCTTAAATCGGACGAAAATATATATGGGAGCTATATCTAAATCTTAACCAAATTTTACCAATTTCAATAGGGTTCGTCCTTGGGCCAAATATATGAGCTGTGTCAAATTTCATTCAAACGAGATAGACATATGGTTCCTTTTGAGAATATGCTTAGAATATGTTTCTAAGTCGATTTATGCATGTCCGTCAGTCCATGTTAAATTGTAAACAAAGTGCAGGATGGAATTTGGCATAGGTCACTTATTTGGCCCAAGGACGAACCCTATTGAAATTGGGAAAAATTGGTTCATATTTAGATACATCTCCCATATATACGTTCGTCTGATATTTCGCAAATGGTGTACTAAAGATTTAAAGTGTGTCCGATTGGCACAACATTACGCGCTACGTATCGAAATCATAAGTTTTCCCAACTTATATTTTTTTTTTTTAAATTTAAATGAAAGACTTAGGATACAATCCTCATAAAGACTCTAAAAATATTCTTTTTTCAATTTTGAGGCTATGTAAACAAAAGACTTAAGAAACAAACTTCTTATTAAAATTGCATTTTATTTTGGAGCCGAATAATTTTTTGTACACAATAAATAGTAAAATTAATAAAAAATCATAATTTTTTAATTCATATTTTTTAAAAATTTTAAATGATGGACTTAAGACACAAACCTCATAATGATAATTATTTTTTGTTGAGAAAAATATACTTTTCAATTACTAATTAATAATAAAAGGCTCTATTTTTTTTTTAATTTTAAGGCTGTGTAAACAAAAGACTTAAGCCACAAACTTCCTATTGAAAATATATTTTTTTTCCAAAAAAAAAAAAATTATTGCGTTTACCATTAAAATTATTAAAAATTATATTATTTAAATAAAAAAAAAACTATTTCCATTTTCATTGACCCAATACTGTATGGTATGAGTTGCAACAACAATTATATTCAGTTCCAAAGCAGGCAACAATAGCAACTTGTCTACCGGCGTTGGGCCATGTGTAGTTAAAACACACACTCACACACATTTTCTTAAAGATATGCAGTGAGCTTGAGATGGTTTAACAGAGAGATACTAAGCTCTTTGCAATTATTTTCTTCTCTCTCAAATAAATTCTCAACAAAAAATGAGAGTTACTCCAACTCGTCCAACTATGCCTTTAGACGAGTTGGCTTAGCTTTCTGGGGGCTCATTGAAAGTTTTGGCGATCAACAGAAACACACACAGCCATACTCAAACTCGTACTCCAAACACTTGTTGGCTGCAACGACAACAAGAAAACGAATGGTATTTGGTCTTTTACGACGTTGTATGTTCGTCGTCGTTTCTCGTGGCCAAGAGAAAGAAACAAAAACAGACAACAGAAAAAGAAATTTTTTCTACACTTGTAATACAAAGTGTGTGTGTATGGATGTGTGTGTGTGGCCTGTGTGTAACATAGCTATGTTGTTTGGTTGATGATGAGATGATGTTGCTGTTGTTGTCGTGTCTGTGTGTTCGTGTTTTCATTCAATCAAAGCTTAAGGCTTATGATCTACCACTGGCAATGTTTAGTCGCACTTGAATATCGGAACGAAAAGCACGCCATACTCTGGGTAGCCAAGAAATTAGAAAAAAAGAAAACTGAGACGAATAAATACAAAAAACATAAATCGCGTGTGTCGCAAAAAATCATATCATAAATAAATTAATTATTTCACAAAAAAATAATGAGGGTGGATTTTTAAAACTTCCTATAAAAAAATAATAAAAAAAATTAAAATTATTAAAAATATATTTTTCCTACAACTCAAGTGATTTTTTTGTTTAAATTTAATAAGTGTTAATTGTGAAAGAAAAGAAAGTTTGAAAAGTCAAAAATAAATAAAAATTAACAGCAACCAAAATTATTTTTTGATGTAATTTTTTCCCACTGTGCCTTGCAACTACCGTCTGGCAAGTGGTTGGGTGTCTGGTGCTGCAACCTGCTGTGTGTCTGTGTGTATTTTTTTGTAACGGTGACATACTTTTTCTTTAAGAAAACTTCTCACAAAGCAGCCAAGAAAAACAACAACAACAACGCTGGCTAATGAAAAAAATAAATACAACAACACGACTTGTGGAATATAATTCACCTGTGCAGTCAAAAAATATATAAAAAAAATCTCGGATATTTGCCGCAGAACAGTAACAACAGTTTACAAAATAATAAAAAAAAAATAATCTGAAAAAAATATATTAAAAAAATCTACATCTTACTTAGAAAAAATTGGCTGTTGAAAATAAAAATAATCATTCAAACAAATGTATTCGTCAACACTTCCTAGCAATTAATCAATTCAATAGCGGGACCCCTCATTTATCATTTCCATCAATAATAATTGAACTCAAAACTCCATTCTCTTCGCTTTTGGAACATAAAAGTCGGCTCTCCAGTGACCGACCACCACCACCTGTCTCAAAATGCCCAAAATCTCAACACATTTACTGTTGCTGATCATTAGCCTATTGGGCTATCATGCACGAATCGATGCACAAAATATAGGTGAGTATGTCAGCTTGCAGGTTATGCCATCGCTGCAGCAGAAGCCTGTTCTTGTACGGGACTTTGTAACCAATTTGTCCGAGTGAACAAAAACAAAATCTAAAGTTTCATAGATTTACATTATGTTCTTGTTGTTGCTGTAGCTGTTGTAGCTTTTCCTGTAGTTATTACGATGTCTTGTTTTAGCCACTTAGCCATCCACCACCATCATCCGCAGCACCTTTAAGCCAAAATAATGTTTTCTTAACAGGTTCTTGTGTACTCGATTAGCTTTTTAGTGCCTGTCTGGTTTTGCATTCTAAGTTCCTGTTTTTTCATATTTTTGTAATGTAAAAAAATATATGTGAAAAAAATACTACGGAACAGTGGGGGGCAAAAAAGTAGCACTTATAATAATTAAAAAATAATTAAAAAAATAATAATTTTTTAAATAATTAACAACTAATATTGAAGGAAATTCTACTAGACTTGAATATTGCTTCCAAAAAATTAATAAAATAATATTAATAATTAATAAAATAATAATTAATAAAATAAATATATTAATTGTATAAAACAAAAGAGTTAAGACACAAACATGATATGGCACCTCAAAGCGGGGATTTTTTCAAGAATATTTTTTCTATGGCACCTCTAGCCTGGATTTTTTTGGGATTTTTTTTTTTAATTTTCCT
>NW_026873995.1:0-152836 GCF_032173495.1 Musca vetustissima | reverse complement strand
GACCACAGAAAATTTAAATGCGTTTTCTAGGCGTTAGAAGCGTTTAAAGGCCTTAAAATGCCTTTTTAGACCACAGAAAATTAAAATGCTTTTTAAAGGCCTTAAAATTCCTTTTTAGACCACAGAAAATTAAAATGCGTTTTCTAGGCGTTAGAAGCGTTTAAAGGCCTTAAAATGCCTTTTTAGACCACAGAAAATTAAAATGCGTTTTCTAGGCGTTAGAAGCGTTTAAAGACCTTAAAACGTCTTTTTAGACCACAGAAAATTAAAATGCGTTTTCTAGGCGTTTAAATGCCTTAAAATGCCTTTTTAGACCACAGAAAATTAAAATGCGTTTTCTAGGCGTTAGAAGCGTTTAAAGGCCTTAAAATGCCTTTTTAGACCACAGAAAATTAAAATGCGTTTTCTAGGCGTTAGAAGCGTTTAAAGGCCTTAAAATGCCTTTTTAGACCACAGAAAATTAAAATGCGTTTTCTAGGCGTTAGAAGCGTTTAAAGGCCTTAAAATGCCTTTTTAGACCACAGAAAATTAAAATGCGTTTTCTAGGCGTTAGAAGCGTTTAAAGGCCTTAAAATGCCTTTTTAGACCACAGAAAATTAAAATGCGTTTTCTAGGCGTTAGAAGCGTTTAAAGGCCTTAAAATGCCTTTTTAGACCACAGAAAATTAAAATGCGTTTTCTAGGCGTTAGAAGCGTTTAAAGGCCTTAAAATGCCTTTTTAGACCACAGAAAATTAAAATGCGTTTTCTAGGCGTTAGAAGCGTTTAAGGCCTTAAAATGTCTTTTTAGACCACAGAAAATTAAAATGCGTTTTCTAGGCGTTAGAAGCGTTTAAAGGCCTTAAAATGCCTTTTTAGACCACAGAAAATTAAAATGCGTTTTCTAGGCGTTAGAAGCGTTTAAAGGCCTTAAAATGCCTTTTTAGACCACAGAAAATTAAAATGCGTTTTCTAGGCGTTAGAAGCGTTTAAATGCCTTAAAATGCCTTTTTAGACCACAGAAAATTAAAATGCGTTTTCTAGGCGTTAGAAGCGTTTAAAGGCCTTAAAATGCCTTTTTAGACCACAGAAAATTAAAATGCGTTTTCTAGGCGTTAGAAGCGTTTAAAGGCCTTAAAATGCCTTTTTAGACCACAGAAAATTAAAATGCGTTTTCTAGGCGTTAGAAGCGTTTAAAGGCCTTAAAATGCCTTTTTAGACCACAGAAAATTAAAATGCGTTTTCTAGGCGTTAGAAGCGTTTAAAGGCCTTAAAATGCCTTTTTAGACCACAGAAAATTAAAATGCGTTTTCTAGGCGTTAGAAGCGTTTAAAGTTAGAAGCGTTAAAATGCCTTTTTAGACCACAGAAAATTAAAATGCGTTTTCTAGGCGTTAGAAGCGTTTAAAGGCCTTAAAATGCCTTTTTAGACCACAGAAAATTAAAATGCGTTTTCTAGGCGTTAGAAGCGTTTAAAGGCCTTAAAACGCCTTTTTAGACCACAGAAAATTAAATGCGTTTTCTAGGCGTTAGAAGCGTTTAAAGGCCTTAAAATGCCTTTTTAGACCACAGAAAATTAAAATGCGTTTTCTAGGCGTTAGAAGCGTTTAAAGGCCTTAAAATGCCTTTTTAGACCACAGAAAATTAAAATGCGTTTTCTAGGCGTTAGAAGCGTTTAAATGCGTTTTCTAGGCGTTAGAAGCGTTTAAAGGCCTTAAAATGCCTTTTTAGACCACAGAAAATTAAAATGCGTTTTCTAGGCGTTAGAAGCGTTTAAAGGCCTTAAAATGCCTTTTTAGACCACAGAAAATTAAAATGCGTTTTCTAGGCGTTAGAAGCGTTTAAAGGCCTTAAAATGCCTTTTTAGACCACAGAAAATTAAAATGCGTTTTCTAGGCGTTAGAAGCGTTTAAAGGCCTTAAAATGCCTTTTTAGACCACAGAAAATTAAAATGCGTTTTCTAGGCGTTAGAAGCGTTTAAAGGCCTTAAAATGCCTTTTTAGACCACAGAAAATTAAAATGCGTTTTCTAGGCGTTAGAAGCGTTTAAAGGCCTTAAAATGCCTTTTTAGACCACAGAAAATTAAAATGCGTTTTCTAGGCGTTAGAAGCGTTTAAAGGCCTTAAAATGCCTTTTTAGACCACAGAAAATTAAAATGCGTTTTCTAGGCGTTAGAAGCGTTTAAAGGCCTTAAAATGCCTTTTTAGACCACAGAAAATTAAAATGCGTTTTCTAGGCGTTAGAAGCGTTTAAAGGCCTTAAAATGCCTTTTTAGACCACAGAAAATTAAAATGCGTTTTCTAGGCGTTAGAAGCGTTTAAAGGCCTTAAAATGCCTTTTTAGACCACAGAAAATTAAAATGCGTTTTCTAGGCGTTAGAAGCGTTTAAAGGCCTTAAAATGCCTTTTTAGACCACAGAAAATTAAAATGCGTTTTCTAGGCGTTAGAAGCGTTTAAAGGCCTTAAAATGCCTTTTTAGACCACAGAAAATTAAAATGCGTTTTCTAGGCGTTAGAAGCGTTTAAAGGCCTTAAAATGCCTTTTTAGACCACAGAAAATTAAAATGCGTTTTCTAGGCGTTAGAAGCGTTTAAAGGCCTTAAAATGCCTTTTTAGACCACAGAAAATTAAAATGCGTTTTCTAGGCGTTAGAAGCGTTTAAAGGCCTTAAAATGCCTTTTTAGACCACAGAAAATTAAAATGCGTTTTCTAGGCGTTAGAAGCGTTTAAAGGCCTTAAAATGCCTTTTTAGACCACAGAAAATTAAAATGCGTTTTCTAGGCGTTAGAAGCGTTTAAAGGCCTTAAAATGCCTTTTTAGACCACAGAAAATTAAAATGCGTTTTCTAGGCGTTAGAAGCGTTTAAAGGCCTTAAAATGCCTTTTTAGACCACAGAAAATTAAAATGCGTTTTCTAGGCGTTAGAAGCGTTTAAAGGCCTTAAAATGCCTTTTTAGACCACAGAAAATTAAAATGCGTTTTCTAGGCGTTAGAAGCGTTTAAAGGCCTTAAAATGCCTTTTTAGACCACAGAAAATTAAAATGCGTTTTCTAGGCGTTAGAAGCGTTTAAAGGCCTTAAAATGCCTTTTTAGACCACAGAAAATTAAAATGCGTTTTCTAGGCGTTAGAAGCGTTTAAAGGCCTTAAAATGCCTTTTTAGACCACAGAAAATTAAAATGCGTTTTCTAGGCGTTAGAAGCGTTTAAAGGCCTTAAAATGCCTTTTTAGACCACAGAAAATTAAAATGCGTTTTCTAGGCGTTAGAAGCGTTTAAAGGCCTTAAAATGCCTTTTTAGACCACAGAAAATTAAAATGCGTTTTCTAGGCGTTAGAAGCGTTTAAAGGCCTTAAAATGCCTTTTTAGACCACAGAAAATTAAAATGCGTTTTCTAGGCGTTAGAAGCGTTTAAAGGCCTTAAAATGCCTTTTTAGACCACAGAAAATTAAAATGCGTTTTCTAGGCGTTAGAAGCGTTTAAAGGCCTTAAAATGCCTTTTTAGACCACAGAAAATTAAAATGCGTTTTCTAGGCGTTAGAAGCGTTTAAAGGCCTTAAAATGCCTTTTTAGACCACAGAAAATTAAAATGCGTTTTCTAGGCGTTAGAAGCGTTTAAAGGCCTTAAAATGCCTTTTTAGACCACAGAAAATTAAAATGCGTTTTCTAGGCGTTAGAAGCGTTTAAAGGCCTTAAAATGCCTTTTTAGACCACAGAAAATTAAAATGCGTTTTCTAGGCGTTAGAAGCGTTTAAAGGCCTTAAAATGCCTTTTTAGACCACAGAAAATTAAAATGCGTTTTCTAGGCGTTAGAAGCGTTTAAAGGCCTTAAAATGCCTTTTTAGACCACAGAAAATTAAAATGCGTTTTCTAGGCGTTAGAAGCGTTTAAAGGCCTTAAAATGCCTTTTTAGACCACAGAAAATTAAAATGCGTTTTCTAGGCGTTAGAAGCGTTTAAAGGCCTTAAAATGCCTTTTTAGACCACAGAAAATTAAAATGCGTTTTCTAGGCGTTAGAAGCGTTTAAAGGCCTTAAAATGCCTTTTTAGACCACAGAAAATTAAAATGCGTTTTCTAGGCGTTAGAAGCGTTTAAAGGCCTTAAAATGCCTTTTTAGACCACAGAAAATTAAAATGCGTTTTCTAGGCGTTAGAAGCGTTTAAAGGCCTTAAAATGCCTTTTTAGACCACAGAAAATTAAAATGCGTTTTCTAGGCGTTAGAAGCGTTTAAAGGCCTTAAAATGCCTTTTTAGACCACAGAAAATTAAAATGCGTTTTCTAGGCGTTAGAAGCGTTTAAAGGCCTTAAAATGCCTTTTTAGACCACAGAAAATTAAAATGCGTTTTCTAGGCGTTAGAAGCGTTTAAAGGCCTTAAAATGCCTTTTTAGACCACAGAAAATTAAAATGCGTTTTCTAGGCGTTAGAAGCGTTTAAAGGCCTTAAAATGCCTTTTTAGACCACAGAAAATTAAAATGCGTTTTCTAGGCGTTAGAAGCGTTTAAAGGCCTTAAAATGCCTTTTTAGACCACAGAAAATTAAAATGCGTTTTCTAGGCGTTAGAAGCGTTTAAAGGCCTTAAAATGCCTTTTTAGACCACAGAAAATTAAAATGCGTTTTCTAGGCGTTAGAAGCGTTTAAAGGCCTTAAAATGCCTTTTTAGACCACAGAAAATTAAAATGCGTTTTCTAGGCGTTAGAAGCGTTTAAAGGCCTTAAAATGCCTTTTTAGACCACAGAAAATTAAAATGCGTTTTCTAGGCGTTAGAAGCGTTTAAAGGCCTTAAAATGCCTTTTTAGACCACAGAAAATTAAAATGCGTTTTCTAGGCGTTAGAAGCGTTTAAAGGCCTTAAAATGCCTTTTTAGACCACAGAAAATTAAAATGCGTTTTCTAGGCGTTAGAAGCGTTTAAAGGCCTTAAAATGCCTTTTTAGACCACAGAAAATTAAAATGCGTTTTCTAGGCGTTAGAAGCGTTTAAAGGCCTTAAAATGCCTTTTTAGACCACAGAAAATTAAAATGCGTTTTCTAGGCGTTAGAAGCGTTTAAAGGCCTTAAAATGCCTTTTTAGACCACAGAAAATTAAAATGCGTTTTCTAGGCGTTAGAAGCGTTTAAAGGCCTTAAAATGCCTTTTTAGACCACAGAAAATTAAAATGCGTTTTCTAGGCGTTAGAAGCGTTTAAAGGCCTTAAAATGCCTTTTTAGACCACAGAAAATTAAAATGCGTTTTCTAGGCGTTAGAAGCGTTTAAAGGCCTTAAAATGCCTTTTTAGACCACAGAAAATTAAAATGCGTTTTCTAGGCGTTAGAAGCGTTTAAAGGCCTTAAAATGCCTTTTTAGACCACAGAAAATTAAAATGCGTTTTCTAGGCGTTAGAAGCGTTTAAAGGCCTTAAAATTAAAGGCCCTAAAAATGCGTTTTCTAGGCGTTAGAAGCGTTTAAAGGCCTTAAAATGCCTTTTTAGACCACAGAAAATTAAAATGCGTTTTCTAGGCGTTAGAAGCGTTTAAAGGCCTTAAAATGCCTTTTTAGACCACAGAAAATTAAAATGCGTTTTCTAGGCGTTAGAAGCGTTTAAAGGCCTTAAAATGCCTTTTTAGACCACAGAAAATTAAAATGCGTTTTCTAGGCGTTAGAAGCGTTTAAAGGCCTTAAAATGCCTTTTTAGACCACAGAAAATTAAAATGCGTTTTCTAGGCGTTAGAAGCGTTTAAAGGCCTTAAAATGCCTTTTTAGACCACAGAAAATTAAAATGCGTTTTCTAGGCGTTAGAAGCGTTTAAAGGCCTTAAAATGCCTTTTTAGACCACAGAAAATTAAAATGCGTTTTCTAGGCGTTAGAAGCGTTTAAAGGCCTTAAAATGCCTTTTTAGACCACAGAAAATTAAAATGCGTTTTCTTGGCGGCGTTAAAATGCGTTTTTAGGCAGAAAATTAAAATGCGTTTTTTAGAAGCGTTTAAAGGCCTTAAAATGCCTTTTTAGACCACAGAAAATTAAAATGCGTTTTCTAGGCGTTAGAAGCGTTTAAAGGCCTTAAAATGCCTTTTTAGACCACAGAAAATTAAAATGCGTTTTCTAGGCGTTAGAAGCGTTTAAAGGCCTTAAAATGCCTTTTTAGACCACAGAAAATTAAAATGCGTTTTCTAGGCGTTAGAAGCGTTTAAAGGCCTTAAAATGCCTTTTTAGACCACAGAAAATTAAAATGCGTTTTCTAGGCGTTAGAAGCGTTTAAAGGCCTTAAAATGCCTTTTTAGACCACAGAAAATTAAAATGCTTTTTAAAGGCCTTAAAATTCCTTTTTAGACCACAGAAATTTAAAATGCGTTTTTCTAGGCGTTAGAAGCGTTTAAAGGCCTTAAAATGCCTTTTTAGACCACAGAAAATTAAAATGCGTTTTCTAGGCGTTAGAAGCGTTTAAAGGCCTTAAAATGCCTTTTTAGACCACAGAAAATTAAAATGCGTTTTCTAGGCGTTAGAAGCGTTTAAAGGCCTTAAAATGCCTTTTTAGACCACAGAAAATTAAAATGCGTTTTCTAGGCGTTAGAAGCGTTTAAAGGCCTTAAAATGCCTTTTTAGACCACAGAAAATTAAAATGCGTTTTCTAGGCGTTAGAAGCGTTTAAAGGCCTTAAAATGCCTTTTTAGACCACAGAAAATTAAAATGCGTTTTCTAGGCGTTAGAAGCGTTTAAAGGCCTTAAAATGCCTTTTTAGACCACAGAAAATTAAAATGCGTTTTCTAGGCGTTAGAAGCGTTTAAAGGCCTTAAAATGCCTTTTTAGACCACAGAAAATTAAAATGCGTTTTCTAGGCGTTAGAAGCGTTTAAAGGCCTTAAAATGCCTTTTTAGACCACAGAAAATTAAAATGCGTTTTCTAGGCGTTAGAAGCGTTTAAAGGCCTTAAAATGCCTTTTTAGACCACAGAAAATTAAAATGCGTTTTCTAGGCGTTAGAAGCGTTTAAAGGCCTTAAAATGCCTTTTTAGACCACAGAAAATTAAAATGCGTTTTCTAGGCGTTAGAAGCGTTTAAAGGCCTTAAAATGCCTTTTTAGACCACAGAAAATTAAAATGCGTTTTCTAGGCGTTAGAAGCGTTTAAAGGCCTTAAAATGCCTTTTTAGACCACAGAAAATTAAAATGCGTTTTCTAGGCGTTAGAAGCGTTTAAAGGCCTTAAAATGCCTTTTTACACCACAGAAAATTAAAATGCGTTTTCTAGGCGTTAGAAGCGTTTAAAGGCCTTAAAATGCCTTTTTAGACCACAGAAAATTAAAATGCGTTTTTTAGGCGTTAGAAGCGTTTAAAGGCCTTAAAATGCCTTTTTAGACCACAGAAAATTAAAATGCGTTTTCTAGGCGTTAGAAGCGTTTAAAGGCCTTAAAATGCCTTTTTAGACCACAGAAAATTAAAATGCGTTTTCTAGGCGTTAGAAGCGTTTAAAGGCCTTAAAATGCCTTTTTACACCACAGAAAATTAAAATGCGTTTTCTAGGCGTTAGAAGCGTTTAAAGGCCTTAAAATGCCTTTTTACACCACAGAAAATTAAAATGCGTTAGAAGCGTTTAAAGGCCTTAAAAAGCCTTTTAACACCACAGAAAATTAAAATGTGTTTTCTAGGCGTTAGAAGCGTTTAAAGGCCTTAAAATGTCTTTTTACACCACAGAAAATTAAAATGCGTTTTCTAGGCGTTAGAAGCGTTTAAAGGCCTTAAAATGTCTTTTTAGACCACAGAAAATTAAAATTCTTTTTCTAGGCGTTAGAAGCGTTTAAAGGCCTTAAAATGTTGCATAAATCGGCTTAAAAAGTGATTCTATGCATATTCTCAAAAGGAACCATGTGTCTATCTCGTTTCCTTTTGTCTGTTACAAACATATGCACAAAGACATAATATCCTGTACCACAGTGTGGTGAAGGGTATAAATAGATCAGATTTTAGCAAATACGTACAGGTTCCACATATAGTTTCATTTATTACTTTTCGAGCATATAGGTACACATTTTTAAGACTACCTCCATACCATCACCACCACTAAATTTAGTATCAATTACTTCCAAACACAGTTGGCGATTGGGCCTTGTTAGTAACTTTTAAACGAAAAACGATATCTTCAGCCGTTTTTTTTTTCACAGCTCAGAAAACAGTCATAGATTTTTTTAAGAAAAAAAATTGTTTAAATTTTTTTTTAATTTTTTTAACTTCAATAAATAAACTTTATAAATCAAAATTATCTTCGGAATCAGAATCAGACATATCTGGATGTTTCATTAAAAGATATCTCTTGACATCATCGTCTATAATAATATTTTTTTGCAGACGAAATTGAAACCCATTTGACAATGAAGATATCAAAGGGTCTGGCGAAACTAATAAATCATTTATGATATTATTTTTCCTTAAATTTTTCCTTGTATTGCTCTAGCGTATGTTTCGATAGTCCTTGTTCCTGGCTTCAAGAGCTTCTTCGGACATTATACCAAGGTATCAGTTAAATGGTACCAAGGTATCAGTTAATTGGGTGTTATTATTATTTGATTTTGAAAACTTTCTGGGCGTGCTTCAATAATCCTAGCAATCATATGGTTTGTAATGGTACTTCAGCGAAATTATCAGTGACCGTCATGACACTAGGATAGTGTCACTAGGATAGTGTCAATGCTACGACAACGCAGTTTGTCGTAGCATGGATATATATCGACCCTTTAGCGGCTCTCTTTGACAAATTCCATGTGTACTTGATATGTCCAACATCTACAAATAGCGCCAGTGCTTTTTCATGAGACCTGCTTTAAAATAGCAATCGTAAGTTCAAATTTAAGAATTTCAGCTCTGTCTGTTCTCCAAATAGTTCTAACCGTTCACTCAAGTCCACATTGTACCAAATTTTGTGCTTTTCGTACCCATAAGTACGAATTTCCAAAACTACCTCAGTCATGCACTCCAATAATAACCTTAAGTGCACATTTAAATATCCCAGCTCTATCCGTTCACCAGCATCCAAATTGTATCAAATTTAGTATCATTTATTACTTTTCGTAGACGTTAGTAGGAGGTTCTAAAACTTCTCAATTTCACACTCCAAAACTTTATTTTTAATGACAAATTTCAGGATCCCAGCCCTATCCGTTCATATAGATCCAAATTGTACCATATTTAGTACTTATGAGTTCGAATTTCCAACACTGTCTCAATCCTGTATTCTAACAGTAATTTTATTATACCCTTCACCACACTGTGGTACAGGGTATTATGTCTTTGTGCATATATTTGTAACAGGCAAAAATAATCGAGATAGACCAATGGTTCCTTTTGAGAATATGCATAGACTCACTTTCTGAGTCGATTTATGCATCAAAGTCTCTGAAAATCATTTGATTTGTACGAATTGTGGCATAGCGTATTGAATTAAATCTAGAATGGCGTATGCTAAGTTTTGTGAAAATCGGTGCAGATTTAGATATAGCTTCCATATATAGTTTCACCCGATTTTAGGTAAATTGTGCACCAAAGTCTTTGCTAATTTTTTTATTGGCATAGATATATCGTAGCTTCCATATATAATTTCGAATTATTTATGTTTATTGTACACCACATAATCAATAGGTGTCTGATTGAGATTAAATTTTAAACAGTGCAGCATACCGAATAGAGTTTGTCAAGTTGGCTTTAAATCGATTTACACAAATCTGTCCCACTGAGCGCAAACGACTCTAAACTTGCCCAAATGAAATGAAATTTAGCATAGGTTCCAGAAAGACATTAAAATCACATATTTAAGTTCGTTCGATTTCATGTCAAAATTCCTTAAAAAAGGCGACGTCTTTTCGGATACATATGTAGAATATACCCAAAGTGGTGAAGGGTATCATACAGTCCGACTTTACTACTTTCCTTACTGGTTTTTAAATATACGTTTTCCATCTCTATCCTTTTATTCAAATCTGAATTGTACTAAACTTAGTACCATTTAGTACACATAATTACGCATTTTTAAAACTAACTCCATGTCTCATCCTACAATCCAATCCTTAATTTTAATTCCAAATTTTATGATTCCCGCTCACACAAAACAAATTGTAACATATTTAGTACCATTTTGTGCTTCTCGTATCCATAAGTACATAATTCCAATACTACCTTAAATCTGTAATTTTTCATTCCAATTTTAAGTTTTCCATCTCTATCCGTTCACTCAAATCTATATTGTACCAAATTTAGTACCATTTAGTACACGTATTACGAATTTTCAAAACTACCCACATATCTCAATCCTGCATTCAAACTGTTATATTAATTCATAATTTCAGGATCTCGGCCCTATCCATTCACACAATTGTTCAACAATTTGTAAACCATTTGGTACCAGTTAGTACTTTTTTCTGTACACTCCAATAGTATTTTTAATTCCAAAAATTCTGGAGTCCAGCTCTATCCGTTCACACATAATTAAGTTGTGCCAAATATAGAACCATTTAGTACACATAAGTACTATGCTTCCATATCTCAATTCTATATACCAACAGCAACCACTATTCCAAATTTTAGGTTTCCAGATCTCTCCATTCACCCAAATCCAAATTGTACCAAATTTAGTTCCGTTTAGTACTTTTCGTACATATAAATGCGAATTTCAACTGTAATCTTACTTCCAAATTTCATATATAAAATTTCAAGATTTTAGCTATATATGTTCAATATATGTAGAATTAGAACTACATTTAGTACTTTTAGTACACTTATAGGTCGAATTTCCAAAAACCCCTTTTGTACATCTTTCTAACTTTCCATCAGTGACCCACATTCCAAATTTCAGAATTCTAGCTCTTCCCGTTCGCCTAATACAAAGGGTACCATATTTGGTACATTTTAGTACTTTTCGTACCCTTCTAGTACGAACCTCCAAAAACCCAGCCTTATCTCACGCCTAAACACCAACAACAACCCACACTCAAAATTTCAAGCTTCTAGCTTTAGCCGTTTCGTCTGGGCGATGATCTGTCAGTCAGTCACTCACTCACTCACTCACTTAACACTAAGCTCTTTTATATATATACTAGCAAAGTGCCCGCTACTTCGTATGCGGAAAGGAATACAAAAATAATAATAACATTTCATATGGAAATCGTGAATACGGTATAATTTGTTGTACCATAGTTCTATATAGTTCCACTTCTATTCCTACAGCTAATATCATGTTTATTAACATTCAGTACTCTTCATACACATAATCACTATATTCCGAAATCTCTTTCCTATTTCCATTACACATTAAAAATAGATCAGAATTCTTATCAAAATGTAATGCATTTTATATTTATTTCTATTTATTTATTTATATTTATTTCTACTATTCGTACACATAAATTCGAGTTTCCAATGTTGTCTCCATAGCGTAATACCACACTTTAAAGTAATATAAATCCCAAATCTAAGGTTTCAACCAATTCACACCCATAAATAAAAATGTTTAATGTTTCGTATCCCTATTTCAAACCTACCTCAATATTCCAAACCTGCTTTTAAATAGTAATCAATAAGTCCAAATTTAAAAATTTCAGTTCTGTATTTTCACTAAATTGTACCAGATTTGTACCATTCTGTAATTTTCCTACAATCCCAACCTAAGTTGCAACTTTCGGGATTCTAGTTGCAACTTTCGGGATTCTAGTTGCAACTTTCGGGATTCTAGTTCTACCCGTTCACCAAAGTAAAATTGTACCAAATTTTGTGCTTTTCGTACCCATAAGTACGAATTTCCATAACTACCTTAGTCATGTACTCCAATAATACCCTTAAGATCACATTTAAAGATTCCAGCTCTATCCGTTCACCAACATCCAAATTGTACCAAATTTGGTACCATTTATTACTTTTCGTAGACATAAGTACGAGTTTTTAAAACTGCCTCAATTCCACACTGCAACAGTAATGTTAATCATAAATTTCAGGATCCCAGCCCTATCTTTTCACATAGATCCAAATTGTACCATATTTAGTACCATTTAGTACTTTTCCTATTTATGAGTTTTAATTTCCAACACTGTCTAAATCCTATACTCTAACAGTAATTTTATTTTCAATTATAAGTTTTCCATATCCATCCTTTCACTCAAATCTAAATTGTACTAAACTTAGTACCATTTAGTACATATAATTACGCATTTTCAAAACTACCACCATGTCTCAATCCTACACTCTAACCTTAATTTTAATTCCAAATTTTAGGATTCCCGTTCACACAAAACGAATTGTACCATATTTAGTACTATTTAGTGCTTCACGTATCCATAAGTACGAAATTCCAATAATACAATAACCCTGTCATTTTCATTCCAAATTTTATTCAAAATTTTCATCTCTATCCGTTCACCCAAATATAAATTTTGCCAAATTTAGTACCTATTAGTACACATATTTACTCCTGCTCTCCAACTGTAATTTAAAATCAAAATTGCAATTCTCAGCCCTATCCGTTCACACTAAAACATTTTGTAAACCATTTGGTACCAATTAGTACTTTTTGTTTCTATAATTAAAAATGCTCTAAACTACTTCAATCCTCCAACAGTAATTTAAATTCCAAAATTCTGGAGTATAGCTCTATCCGTTCACACTTAGTCAAGTTGTACCAAATATAGTACCATTTAGTACACATAAGTACTATGCTTCCATATCTCAATTCTATATTCCAACTTTCCTAATTTAAGGTTTCCAGCTCTCTCTGTTCACCCAAATCCAAATTATACCAAATCTAGTGCCGTTTAGTACTTTTCGTACACATAAATACGAACTTCCAAATATGTCTCTATAGCTCAATCTTCAACAGTAACCAAAATTTCAAATTTGAGGTTTTCAGCTCTATCCATTCAAACAAAATCAAAATTGTACTAAAGTTAGTACCATCTAGTACTTTTCGTACCAATAAGTGCGAATTTCCTAAACTACCTCAATCCAACACTCCAACAGTCATTTTAATTCCCAATTTGAAGACTACAGCTCTCTCGGTTCACCTAAATCCAACTTGCACCAAATTTAGTACCATTTAGTACTTTTCGTACACATAAGTACGATTTTTTAAAGCTAACACATTCCTGTACTCCAATAGTAGTCCTAATTCACATTTTCAGGATTCCATCATTTTACACTCAACTAAATGCAAATAGTACCAAATTTAGTACCATTTTGTACTTTTTATATGTATAAAAATTCGAATACGAATTTCTTAAAACATTTCTATACAACAACATCACTTTCCAACCTGAATTCCACATAAAATTTCATGATTCTAGCTATATATGTTCAATATATATACCACTAGTACTGAATTTAGTAATGTTTAGTACTTTTAGTACACTTATAGGTCGAATTTCCAAAAACCCTTTTGTACATCTTTCTAACTTTCCATCAGTGACCCACATTCCAAATTTCAGAATTCTAGCTCTCCCCGTTCGCCTAATACACAGGGTACCATTTTTGGTACATTTTAGTACTTTTCGTACCCTTCTAGTTCGAATTTCCAAAAACCCAGGATTATCTCACGCCTATACACCAACAACAACCCACACTCAAAATTTCAAGCTTCTAGCTTTTGTCGTTTCGTCTGGGCGATGATCTGTCAGTCACTCACTCACTCAATCACTTAACACTAAGCTCTTTTATATATATAGATATAATCAAGTTGTACCAACTATAGTACCATTAAGTACACATAAGTACTATGCTTCCATATCTCAATTATATATTTTAACAGCAACCATTGTTTCAAATTTAAGGTTTCCAGCTCTCCCCGTTCACCCAAATCCAAATTGTACAAAATCTAGTACCATTTAGTACTTTTCGTACACGTAAATACGAATTTCCAAATTGTCTCTCGGTATAGCTCAATCATTAACATAAATATTAATTCCAAATTTCATGTTTTCACATCTTTTCGTTCAAGCAAAATGCAAATAGTACTAAATTTAGTACCATTTAGTACTTTTTGTACCAATAATTACCCATTTCTTAAACACCTCAATCCTACACTCCAACAGTCAATTTGAAGACTCTATGTTCACGTAAATCCAACTTGCACCAAATTTAGTACCATTTGGTACTTTTCGTACACATACGTACAATTTTTTAAAGCTACCTCATTCGTGTACTCCAATAGTAGTCCTAATTGATATTTTCAGGATTCCATCTATATACACTCAACTAAATGCAAATAGTACCAAATTTAGTACCATTTAGTAATTTTTAAAAAACATAAGTACGAAAATCTTAAACCATTTCCATACATCAACACCACTTTCCAACCTGTATTCTATATAAAATTTCTAGATTTTAGCTATATATGTTCAAAATATATTCAATTAGAACTAAATTTAGTACTTTTAGTACACTTATAGGTCGAATTTCCAAAAACGCTTTTGTACATCTTCCTAACTTTCCATCAGTGACCAACATTCCAAATTTCAGAATTCTAGCTATCCCCGTTCGCCTAATACAAAGGGTACCATATTTGGTACATTTTAGTACTTTTCGTACCCTTCTAGTTCGAATTTCCAAAAACCCAGCCTTATCTCACGCCTACACACCAACAACAACCCACACTCAAAATTTTAGGCTTCTAGCTTTAGCCGTTTCGTCTGGGCGATGATCTGTCAGTCAGTCACTCACTCACTCACCCACTCACTTAACACTAAGCTCTTTTATATATATAGATAGATAATATGTACAAATATTTCTTTTTATTATAAATTTGTATTTATTTATTTCACATTATTAATTATCCAATATATATGTATGTACTCTATATAAAATGTATGATTCGTTTGTAATAGTATGAAAGTATAAAAAAAGAAGAAGAAATGAGTTCGGGTGTAGTACGGTAAATGGAAGCGGCCTAATGCTGCACGAGGCGGCATTATTTCGTTATGGTATGACTTCGTCGTTATTTACCTTTCACCCTTATATTTTAAATACAAAAAATTTTCTTAAATTTTATGGCATATTCGAATATTTGTATTTTTGTTCAAAAAATATTATATAATTAAGACTATAATCGGAGGGGATCTTTCTTTTCAAAAAATAAGGCACATTCTATAATTGCAATAAGAAAAAAAACTTATGTTCGTTTAACACTAAATTATTAAAGAATTGTTTGTTGGGTCGAAGGAGTACATGATATTGCATTTTGTTTTTAAAATTTATTAAAATTATTAAAATTATACTATGGGATGAGGCAGGAGTGGAGGGAGGGTGTTGGGGAACTTATTATTTATTACACACACAACTATATTGCTAATAACATTGCTTTGACATACACAAATTATAGACTTAAATAAGGAAAGGGGGCTGTTGAGGCGGTGGTGGGGGACTTTGTATTGGTGCAGTATGAAAAATTACAATAAACAATGTACTGGTAGTTTCTTCGTTATGGCGGCTTTGTTGCATACATCATCATCATTATCTCGAAAATATATATATTTTAATTTAAAAAATCGTAATTAAACCTATATGTATAAAAAATTAAAGAGGTTTTTGTTTTTTTGTTGTTGTTTTCATTTCTTTAAGTAGATAAGAGTTTGTTGAATAATAAACGTCTCTCATTTTTCTTCCAAAATCCCCTCTTTAACATTGTATATAACGCTCTGCATTGGCCTTAATATTTTTGAAATGATGCGCTAGCTCATCTTGCAATGGTATTAGACCCTCTTGCAGCTTCAGCAGTTGATCACTCTTTTCTTTGTACGAATCTTGCATGAGTTTCAATTCACGCAATTGTTCCTTAGTTTCCACCGTCAGTTTAGAGGCTCTCTGCAGCAGCTTCTTGGCACGATCACGTGCATTTTCTGAACGTACAGCACGATCGGTGAGCGTTTGATTGGCAACATTCGAGGCATTCTGCAATTTGCGGGCATCTTCTCGAGCGCTCTTTGCCGATTCTTTCACCTTGTCCGCTTCGTTTTTCACATCCTTGGCATCGAGTTCATTTTTCAGGATGTTCTTTTGCAGGCGTGCCACCTTTTTGGCTAGCTCTTCGACATGTTGTACCGTGGCATTGGCTGGCGCCTCTGCTTCTCCCGTTTCATTATCGATTTGGTCAAGATCTTGGGCAGCCAATTCAATATTACTCTTGGCTTGGGTAATGGCATCGCCCGCCTTGCTCTGTGCCTCATCGGCATCGTTGAGATTTTCCACCACGGTATTGGCAGTTTGCAGAATATTATTGGCCAATTCCTTGGTATTATTGGCAATGGCTTGCAGTTCATTGACACGTTGCAAATCTTCGCGGGTACTGTAAATAATTGCCTCCACATTTTTCAACGAAGAAACGGCATCATTGATTTTGCCGCCCAGTGTCTGAATCTCGTTGGGATCCAGTGTCAAATCCAATGTCAAAGTTTGTTGTGCCAAGTCCTTCGATTCACCAGGCAAGGCAGTTTCGTTGGACATGAATTCGTTAAGATTTTCAATCATCTCCTCACCACGTTTGATGTTTAAAAGGGTGCGGTTCAAATAACGTTCGGCATCTTCGTGAGCAGATTTTGATTTTTGGTAGGCTTCTGAGGCATTTACCTTAGCCTGGAATAGGGAACGTATGGTCTGATCAGCTTGGTCTTTCTTCTCCTTGATTTCTTGTTCCGTGTCCTTGGCAACCTTCAGTGCCTTTTCGGTACGTGTCAAGGCGCCACGTTCGCATGACAAACCACCGCACGAACCACAACCGGCACCGCCACAAATATTGTCGCACGGATCACCCATACGATCACATACATCGTTGTTCAATTCTGGTATCATGGCTGTTAGGCTGGACAATTCTTCACGATATTGTTCGATGAGTTCATCACTGGTCTCCACTGCCGAGGATTCTTCTTTCATTTTGTTGGCCAGTGTCTCGACACGCTTGCAGTTGCGATCAGTGTTCGAGGCAAGTTCTTCGGCCTTCTTCTTAACCTCCGACAAATCTTGTACTTTTTCATAGGCAGTCCGTGTCAAATTGAGGGCACCTTCTATATTGGATTCCTGCAATTGTATGCCATGTTCCTTCAATTCCTTGGACAGTTTCTTTACCAATTCAGACTGAGTTTGTAAAGCCTCTACCTCCACGGCTGACAAACTCAAGGACGAATAAATATCTTCTAGATTGTTTTCAGTGTCCAACAGCTTCTGGTGGGCATTACCCAATTTGAGTTTCATTTCCGCAACTTCCTTGTCCAAGCTGTCAATATCCTTCAAACTGACGGAGGTGTTTTGTAAAAGATCGCGGATATGTTGTAATTTCTTGTCCAAGGTGTTGAACTCAGAGGTGTAGGCACCGGTGGCACCAATCAGTTTAATTTCACTGGCCCGACGAATGGTCTCGCTTGTGGCCTCTTCCAATTCCTTCAAAATCAAATCCCAATTGTTGAAACACTCTCCACAAGGCATGCAGTGTGGTGATTCTCCCAAATAGCCACGGGCACATTCATTGCACTTATGGCCACCAATGCCCTCGTGACAAACACATTGTCCCGTCTCCCGATCACATTGGAAATCAGCTGAACCATAGGGATCACAGTCGCAAGGATGGCACTCTTTGTTGGGATTACCATAGTAATTGGCTTGACATTGGTTACAGGCACGGCCACCGAAGCCTTCCTTACATTCACATTGGCCATCATAGCGGTTACATTGTTCCGACAAAGATCCAATTGGGTCACATTCACATGCCTCACAACCCTCACCAGAGGCAATCTTCCAATGATTGGGAGCACACTCATCGCAACGTACACCAACCACATTGGGCAGGCAAGGACATTGGCCGCTTACACGATCACAGAACTGGACGGTGCTGTTGGTACCCAAGAAATCACAATCACATGGCACACAATTTTGTTCTAAGGCATTGCCGAAGTAGCCATCGCGACACAACTCACAATGATCACCGGTTGTGTCGTACAAACATTTCAGACATTTGCCAGTGCGGCGGTCACAGTTGCCGGTGTCGTAAATGTCAATGTTGTTGCCACAATCACATTTCTGGCAAGAGCCACCGGGTACCTCGGGATCACCAAAGTAATTATCGGCACAAATGTCACAACGTGGTCCATCATAACCCTCCTGACAGTGACAGATCATGTTGTTATCGCGTACGTCCAAGGAACAGCCGTCAGCGTGGGCATTGCCACTGGCAATGGTGTCGGGACAACGACAGGCACGACAACCAATTTCACTGCCCAAGAAGGGATTTCCATAGTAACCATCCAAACAGGAATCACAACCATAACCAGTGGTGTAGTCAGCACAATTCAAACACTGACCAGTGCGGGCATCACATTGTTGGGCATGACCATTACATTCGCAGGCTTGGCAGTTGGGGAAGTTCCAGAAACCGGGCTGACACTGATCACACTCACGCCCATAGGTATTAGGGTGGCAGGAACATTGACCCGTCAGTACATCGCAATTATTGTCCTTGGCTCCGATACTGTTACAATCACAAGCCTTGCAGCCTTCGGGGCCGAAACCATAGGTGCCAGGAGCACATTGGTCACACTGGCGTCCCACAACATTCGGTTTACATTGACAGTAGCCACCATGGGGATCACATTCCTTACTCAGAGAACCGGTGGGGTTACAATTACACATGCTGGCACCATCGTAAATCACCGTGCTCACATAGTCCTCCAACTCCTTGCAACGTTCATCAGCAAAACTGCTGTAACGGATGTCGTACAATGATTGATTACAACCCATTTGATAGTATAGAATACGGCGAGAATCGGCCTCAGGAGAACCACGGAAAATGCTGGTCAACTCGATTCTCGGTATCAGAGTCAATGAATCAATCAAAATAGTCGAGGTGGGGTTATCTTCATTGTGGCGTCTTCGTTCAAAGTGTATTTTGAATTTATACATTTTTCCTGCTTCGAGGCATACTTCGCGTAAGGCAATAACTTGGCGTTCGCGATCGGGCAAAACAAACGGCACATGCGATTCATAAACACTAGAGCCTGGTGGTACAAGATCAGCGCAATCTCCCTCCGGATCAATTTCATCAGGACGCACCAATGTTATGTAGGCATCTTCCCAGTCGCCACGTGATGTGGACTGATAACGTATGACCACATCGTATGGCATCGAACGGGGTATGTCCATCACAGTTATAGTCAATTCGGAATTCTCTGGTACGCGAATATAACCAATGCCAGTCCATTCGGGTTGGCGATCCGGTGTCTGGGGATAGGGTATGACTGAGCAATTGCCGTTACCACTGGAATAGGAAACGCAGTGTTGGTAATTTTCAGCTTCGTGGGTGATGTGCAATTGTGGTATGAAATAGTTTTGTTTGGGTTGAGAACATGTACGACCCGTCATGTGTGGGCGGCAGCGACACTGACCGGTAATGACATCACAGAAATTGTCATAGGAACCACCGGCATCACAGCCACAAGGTGTGCAACCATCTTCGGATTCCGACAGTCCATATGTTTGGGCAGCACATTGATTACAATCTTTGCCGGTGACCAAGCGTTTACATTTACATTCACCGGTATACATGTCACATCCGGAATTGTCTACTGTACCCAAGGTGTTGCAGCTGCACGGTTCACAGCCATCGGGATTTTCGGAAATCAAATTCCAGAAACCATCTTTACAGGTGTCACAACGTCTACCCTTGACATTGGTTTTGCAATGGCAAGAACCAGCTTCCACATCGGGTGTATCAGGATCGGGTGAGTCGCAAATACCCTCATCCAATGAACCGACGGGGTCACATTCACACGGCTTACACACATAGGGGCTGCGTATATCTTCATTGGGATCGCGATAGAAGAATGGCATACACTCCTCACAATGTTGACCCTGGGTGTTGTGCATACAATTATCGCACACACCTCCCGAAACACGGCCAGATGCTTCGAACACTGCCTCGTCGAAGTGACAGCTAACAGCATGGTCGTGACATTCGCATTTCTTACAGGCATTTGTCTGCTTGCCGAAGGCCGGTTTCCAAGGGAAATCGTTGAAGAAGTCCTCGCAGGTTTCACAATTCAAACCCTTCGTATTGTGGGTACATTGACAGCGACCATGCACCATGTCCGGTTCACTGGTATCAGAACCATCCAAAGGCAGACATTGGGAGGCGTGACCATAACACGAGCAAGAACCTCTCACTACCATATTATTGATACCATAATAGTATTTCTCCTCATTTTCCAGACGATTGTCCAGCAAGTTGTCACCCAGCTTGTGAAGTTTCTTGAACACCACACGTAAATTGGTTACCTTCAACATATTCTGGACGTGGGGAGCGTAGGGATCGGAAACATTAATGTTTGGTGGCAACACACGGAAAATAACTTCACCATTACGGGAAGGTTCCACATTCGAATAACGCGATGTACAAACCACATCAGTAATGTTGCGCAACACCGTTGGTACACCCGGAAATGAATCGGCACAATCGTAGGCGAAATAGCGATAAACATGCCACGTCTGACCAAAATCAAATGAGCGCTCGATAAACATAGCCGCCGGCCGGAAAGTGGTAAAGGACATAATTAAATGGGTGAAATGGAATTCAGCCTCCAAATCCAATTGGATCGACACATCTTCGCGACCATTTTCCGACTGCCACCAAGTGGGTGTGGATGTGCCAGGTTTGGTTTTGTAAATAATCTGGCCAATACGATGATTCTTGAAGGGGTCATTTCGTGTCTCCTCCCTTGTGTCGCAAAGGAAACATTTCTTATCCTGCAAGTGAGAGAGGATACAGAAACGTTCGGGTGAATTTAGACCACATGTTGATGAGGCTGACAGACGATGTTCACGACCAATGAGTAAATTACCCGTGGCCGGATAACACGACGATCTTTCGCAGGGATGTGTTTTTATGTATTGTCGTGGTGGATTACGGGGTCTATCACGGCGTCCAGCATGCTGGCCACTTGTTGTATCAATTAAACACGCCACACACAATACAGCTACCAAAGCAAGAATCAAACGGCGATTGATAAGAGTTGTTAGCTTGAAGCGGCTGCTAACAGCGCCGCTCCAACATATTTTCGTCATATTGAGGCGACTTCAACTCTTCTCTGGAATTATTTTGATTTCTTTCTTATTCAAAATGTCTTTATGTGAGATGAAGAAGAATAGAGGTTTGATTGTGTGGTTCGTTCGCTAGATTGTTATGTAGTGTTCTTTTTTCAGTTCACAAATTTCCGGTCGTAATCGGCTCGTAGTCGTTTGTACATAACAACACAAGAGCATACACGCACAAAAGAAGCGTCCTACTTTCGGTTTCAAAGTCGGGCTTTTGTTTCTTCTTTGCTTGTGTTCGTACAATAACAACAACAATTATGTTGATAAGTTTGATTTGATGTGCTATGAATGAGAGCAAGGAAGTCGTAATATTTGTTCTGGACAGACTTCCTTGTTTTCCTTTCTTGTGTCCTGCTGCTTCTCAAAACATTTTTTTTTTTGCTGCACCTAAGGAAAAAATAAAACATTTATTAAAAACTTTAACATTTATATCGTTTTTTTTTTAACTTACTTTGGTGTTCAATGTATAAGTTCTATAATGCTGGTAATCGGCGTTTTAAATGATTTGTATTACTGTCGCGGATCTGAAATTAGATTTTATATTTAGTTTTTTTTTATATATAGCATTTCCACATTAAATGAAACCTTTTACAAATTAAATGAACCCTTTTCCAAATTAAATGAAACCTTTTCCAAATTAAATGAAACCTTTTCCAAATTAAATGAAACCTTTTCCACTTGAAATGAAACCTTTTACAAATAGAATGAAACCTTTTCCAATTGAAATGAAACCTTTTACAAATAGAATGAAACTTTTTCCAAATTAAATGAAACCTTTATTCTTATCTAAGGAAATATAATATTTGCAGTAATTTTAGACCAATATTTGAAAATTAAAACAAAGAATATTAACAAATATAGTTGTATGGCTATGTAATTAACATAAATATTCTTTAATTCGGTGTGATTTCATTTAATATCTTTACTACATAAAACTAAATAAATAGTAATACAAACTGGGGTATTTCTTGACATTTTAATAAATAAATATTTAAGAACAAGAATTGAATACCCGGTCCTAAATGCGAAATACATATTTGACTTAATAAATTGTTGATGATAAGGTAACTGCTTATCTTAATGAAGGGGTTCCCGACTTGCAGCTTGTGGGATTTTCAAAACCATGTTCATAACGTAGTTAGAACAATCTTGCCGAGTAAGCTTTTGAATACTTCGCTCGATTACATCAACAATGTTATGTTACATTGAAACGTCACACAGCTCAGCTCTTGCACATAATTTTATTTTTGAAAATGGATTTTCGATTGGATTTAGCATTGGAGAATAAGGTGGTAAGAATTTAAGGTTGCATCTTTTGGATTCGATCAATTTTTTTATGTCATGTCGCTTGTGTATTTGAGCGTTATTTTCCAACTCTGGATTGATTTTCTCAAAAAAAATTTCTATAAATAATTTAAATCTGTCTGCATTGACACTGGAATTAGAAACGATTGTGTGATGTACAACTCCCGCGTTGTTTATTGCTGCAATTATAGTGACATTACGACCTCTGACCGTAGGCAACACAATGTGTGCTCTTGTTCCTTGTCTTGAACGGGCTTGGGTTCTTCGTATGTGAAGATTAAATCCACACTTATCAATGAATATAAATTTTTCTCCTTGTTGGGGTATCCATTTTGTAAAGTCTTGAGCATATTTTTGTCTCAAGCCTAATGTTCTGGAGTCATTCTTTCGTTCTATTTCAATAGAGGCCATCTTAAACGTAATTTTTAATTTCCGTAATCCATATTCTATGCAGCTTGTGGAAATATTTATATCATTTTCTCTCAACAGTTTTTATGGCTTTGAGGGTAATTCCAGGTTGACTTTCTATATAGAACTCGATCAGACTTAAAACTTGTGGTGTCAACAACTTAATTCTATTTTCTCCACGCTTATTTTCCTTCAATGTTCCAAAATTTTGTTTGTATCTTCATATAAATGTTTTTTTCGGAATTTATGTTTATGCAGATTAAATTTGCAGCCTCGGAAATGGTTCTCCCCTCTTCATAGAATTTAAATAATAACAATTTCATGTCTTTTGTTGTACTGACCCAATTTGTTTCGGGG
Organism: Musca vetustissima; assembly: GCF_032173495.1. Lineage (NCBI taxonomy): Eukaryota > Metazoa > Arthropoda > Insecta > Diptera > Muscidae > Musca > Musca vetustissima. The sequence continues at coordinate 129,728 of NW_026873995.1, read as the reverse complement.
TCTTGTAGATGTAGCTTCGGTAGGTTCTGGATCATTTCCACTTGCAATACTTGGCGAGGATATTGATTCTTCCTCAGGTTCCCAATTATCAGAGCTTCCCGAGCTAAAATCAGGTTCGCATTTATTTTAAACGTGGCTATTTTTAAATACAGTGAACTCTCGATAATGTGAACATCCAAAACAGTAAACTCTCGACAATGTGAAGTAATTACAAACAACATTTTGGAACATTGAAGGAAAATAAGCGTGGAGGAAATAGAATTAAGTTGTTGACATCACAAGTTTTAAGTCTGATCGAGTTCTATGTAGAAAGTCAAACTGGAATTACCCTCAAAGCCATAAAAACTAAACTGTTGACAGAAAATGATATAAATATTTCCACAAGCTGCATAGAATATGGATTACGGAAATTAAAAATTACGTTTAAGATGGCCTCTATTGAAATAGAACGAAAGAATGACTCCAGAACATTAGGCTTGAGACAAAAATATGCTCAAGACTTTACAAAATGGATACCCCAACAAGGAGAAAAATTTATATTCATTGATAAGTGTGGATTTAATCTTCACATACGAAGAACCCAAGCCCGTTCAAGACAAGGAACAAGAGCACACATTGTGTTGCCTACGGTCAGAGGTCGTAATGTCACTATAATTGCAGCAATAAACAACGCGGGAGTTGTACATCACACAATCGTTTCTAATTCCAGTGTCAATGCAGACAGATTTAAATTATTTATAGAAATTTTTTTTGAGAAAATCAATCCAGAGTTGGAAAATAACGCTCAAATACACAAGCGACATGACATAAAAAATTTGATCGAATCCAAAAGATGCAACCTTAAATTCTTACCACCTTATTCTCCAATGCTAAATCCAATCGAAAATGCATTTTCAAAAATAAAATTATGTGCAAGAGCTGAGCTGTGTGACGTTTCAATGGAACATAACATTGTTGATGTAATCGAGCGAAGTATTCAAAAGCTTACTCGGCAAGATTGTTCTAACTACGTTATGGACATGGTTTTGAAAATCCCACAAGCTGCAAGTCGGGAACCCCTTCATTAAGATAAGCAGTTACCTTATCATCAACAATTTATTAAGTCAAATATGTATTTCGCATTTAGGACCGGGTATTCAATTCTTGTTCTTAAATATTTATTTATTAAAATGTCAAGAAATACCCCAGTTTGTATTACTATTTATTTAGTTTTATGTAGTAAAGATATTAAATGAAATCACACCGAATTAAATAATATTTATGTTAATTACATAGCCATACAACTATACTTGTTAATATTCTTTGATTTAATTTTCAAATATTGGTTTAAAATTAGTGCAAATATTATATTTCCTTAGATAAGAATAAATGTTTCATTTAATTTGGAAAAAGTTTCATTCTATTTGTAAAAGGTTTCATTTCAATTGGAAAAGGTTTCATTCTATTTGTAAAAGGTTTCATTTCAAGTGGAAAAGGTTTCATTTAATTTGGAAAAGGTTTCATTTAATTTGGAAAAGGTTTCATTTAATTTGGAAAAGGGTTCATTTAATTTGGAAAAGGGTTCATTTAATGTGGAAATGCTATATACAATTTATTAGTAATGAGATGATGAAGATTTCTTTAGTGTTGCTTCCCACCAATATTTTTTTAAATTGAAGCCGAAAAAAGGCATTGCCTAATTCCTTTGAAGTTCATGAATTTCGAGGATCATTGGTTCAAAACCCAAGAGGTAGAGGATGCAGTTGGAACTCTCCTTTGAAACTGCTGAATACTAAAACAAAACAGACTAATAATCTAGGTGTAAATCCTGAAATTTGATATTGTTCATACTATGGTGAGACTATAAACACAAAAATTCGATCCAGACCTTCTGGGAATTCTTTCAAAAAGGCACAGGCTGTCTGACCATTAACATAAAATTATACTGGATACACATTAATTCTCGAATAATATTTAAAAAGATTGGACACTAGAACACATAGTCGTTGAGCACGCGCTTGCTAGAGCTAAGTGACTTAAATAGGATGTTGTATAACAGCGGCCACAATATAACTCCAAATGCACAACGCCAACAATTACCACGATTGCCATTTTGTAAATTATCAGGCCAATACGATAATTCTTGAACGAGTCATTTCGTGTCTACTCCCAGATGAGGCAGCTCTTGGACTGTTGAGAGAAAAATTTTCCGCGAGGATCTATGAACCTATCTGCGTCGACGGCGAATATCGCCCTCGAATGAACCATGAGCTATACCATCTTTTCTCGGACATCGACATACTAGTCAGACGTATCGAGCTGCAGCGATTACGTTAGCTAGGTCATGTTGTGAGAATGGATGAGCATGCCCCAGTTCAAAAGGCATATAAAAGCGAGCCAGCTTATGGTTTACGCAGAAGGGAAATGCCACGAATCCGATCGAAATATGGGAGTGGGAGACAACATCTCGGAACATCTCGGTCTTTCAAATTGGATTAGCTGCGCCCAAGACCGACGCACCTGGAAATCTTTTTTGAGCTCGACTTATGGTACAAACGTTCTGTCACAAACCAGCTAAGTATATAATGTTCACTGGTCTTTCAAAAGCCATTCAGATTTCACCTTTATTTTTCATATCCATTTTTACAACACAACTATAAAATTAAAAGGGGGATGATATTGTAGTAGAGAACCACTTTCCTGTAATAATAACAGGAATGCCTTCAGCACTACACGATATTGGAAATAACATTCAAAAAATCTAATAGATTCGTCATGTGGCAACCAAGGAACGTATGGTTTTATTCATGGTATAATTATACAAGGAACCTGCCAAACTACAACAAAAACAATTCAACAACAACCACATAGAAAATTGTTATTGTAAAAATCGATAAAACATACGAAATATCAATAAATTGAATTTTCAGAATAAAATTGTAAAACATGTATGAAAATCTTGCAAATTTATAATTCTATTGCTTTCAGATCTTTATTCCAATTGAATTATTACCATAGGGTTGAGGTAACAAAAATGCTAAAAATAGCTTTGAAAATTGCAATTTTTCATTGCCAAAGGATTTGCTGCTTCAAATGTTCCCATTAGGAAATTCAAGTAAATTGTAAACCAAAGGGTAACGAACTTCTCTTGCAATTTCTTTGATTTGAAAATGTATAATTTTTGAAATATAGGAAAAATAAATGTCAAACATTTAACAAAATGGTGTTTTATTTTTTTCTGGTCCCTATATATTGCAAACCTCAAATTGTGGAAAATACAATACAATCAAAAACGACATATCGAACTTGACACGAGTATTACGATACAATTAAATCAGCTGAGTATTGGAGTTACCTTGTATAATTGTACCATGGGTTTTATTTAGGTTTTTTTTATAATTGGTTGGCATTGACAAAATTTATTTGATTTCGCCAAGACTTTGGGATGGTCCTGCATTGAGTACGGCGATGGAAAGTACTTGCACTCTTTCACCATGAGAAAGTAGAGTTCCTTCTTATAACAGGGATACCGACCTTTATTATAAAGGTGGATGTCATCTATAAAATGTATGTTCTCTATCGGTCATCTATTTCTAAAATCTGTCATATTTGTCATTTATATTTTTAAACTTTGATCAAAATGTAGAAAAGGCATTTTCGGTATTTTCCGACCGAATTATCAGTTATTTTATATTTTTAGTTCTAATTGGATAACAAATGTCCATAAAAAAATATTAATTATTAAATTTTGGCATTTTTAGGGTTCCTGGACACGTTTTGCAACCGAATTGGCTGTAATTTGATATTTTGGTTTTATGTTTCTAGGAGTCCCCTAAAGAAATGGAACCCACATTTTTCAATTTTTTTTAATTTTACAAAAATTTGCCTATAAAAGTGAATGTAATTTACTATTTCTTGTGGCCTATGGGTAGCCTTGGAAACATAGTCGTCATAGGTCTAACTTTTTTTCTTAGGACCAAAAATTTGGCACGGTCTTAATTGAAATGTGTTTTATACAAATTCTATTATTTTTTATTTAAATTATGCATTTTTCTTTTTGTAATCTATTTTTATTTTCAAAATCTGGTCGCCTTAATAGCACAAGCATTCAACAAGATTTTAAAATTAAAAATTCGACAAAATTTCTCCCATGACTTCATGTTTAGTTGGTTTCTACAAAAAAATTAAATTATATTTTTTATTTTAGTCTTCCTAGAATTGATGGTCCATTTAATTTTATTTGAAAAGACTGAATATGTTTTTCCTTATTGAACCATTTGATAAAGTGAAAGTATTCAGAACACCACATTTCTTTCTTTTTCATTTTTTAATTTCCGCTTTTTTAAGATTAGAGAATATATAGTATTGAAACCAACATTGGTTGTTATCAGTGGTATATCACCACACACATAGGCACTACTTAAAATCGTTTCCTTTGATATTTAACAATGAATGAACAATTTTGTGATGTTGTTGTTGTGTTGTAAGAACATATTTTTTCGCCGAGACCATAAAAACATAGATTTCAGAATTTATTCATTCATATTTTTTAATGATAATCTAGAAAAACATATAAGTTTTAACACAAAACATACACACACATAAAAAACTATGGATAACTCTGTTTGTTTTATATACCGGTGTAATATTTGGTTTTTATATCCAAAATGTGTGGATTAGTGTGAGTTTGTATTATCCGTCGTCGTTGTCGCCGTTAGTTGATGTTCGCTGTTCTTCTTTCACGGTTCGACGTTTATCCGCAATGAACCGAACCCGACCACAATCTCTTTTAGACTGGCTGGACGTCGTCCATATAATTTCGAAAATTCCATATGAAACTGCTAATGAAATGAATGTTCGCTGTTCGTTTACTCGTTGCAGGCGAAGCAGCATGGCGATAAAAATAAAGAGTTCTCCTTCTTTTGGGGTTTAAGACACAACGACAGCCTTATAGTTTTCTTCAAAAAATAAAAACATATATGCTTCGTTAGTTTAGTTCTTTTATCAGTTTGCCTTCTTAAAACAAATACAATGACATGTGGACTCATTATACAGAATTTCATATTTTTTTTCGAAATTTAAACACAAGAAAATCCTTATCAGCATCTTAAAAGAAAAAAAAACCTATGCTGTTATATGTAGATGTAGGGGTTGTTTTCATATTCCCCACTTATGTTGGACTTAGAGAATGCCTAAGCAATAAAATTATTTTTAGAAATTCATACATTGTTTGGTTGTGCAAAAACCAAAATATATAATTTTAGGAATATTCTAAACTCGAAAAAATCGCCTCCGCTTAAACCTAAAAACTTTTCTTTTTTATTTAATATTTAAAAAATGCGTGACATATTTTATTATTTATTTTAGTTTTCTTTTCCCCAAAGATAAGAGTTCATTCACTGATTACAGGCAACACAAAAAAGAAAATCAGAATTAAATATGAACTCTGTTTGAATTTTGGAGATTATACTAGACTGATATACCAAACGCAATGTTTGAAAATGTTCTTTGTCGTCGTTGTTATGTTTGTTCTTTTCGATAAGTTATCAAGATAATGAAATGTTTGGTCACTTTCTATTTGATCGATTTTGGATGTATGCGTCCATTAGCTATGGGACGCGTCTAGTCAATACTCTTTTTCTTGATCTAATATGTTCTTTGGTTGGGAAAATGGAATGGAAAAATAGATTCATCATGTAGCAAACATGGAACCTATGGTGTTATTATGAGGTTTCCGTCAGTTTTGAAGTTTTAATGACGCTTCAAAAATTATGAAAATTTAGCAGTCACTGCATTTTGGAGTAGTCATGAAGCAGCTTACAGAACAGGATTTGATGGAAACAAATAAAAAGTGTCAGTCGGTGTTGCCGACAGATATATGTATACCCTCACCCTATGGTTTGCGGAGGATGTTGACCATTTGTGTGGGAGATACCAGAAGGAGTGGACCAATGGGTCCCATCTTCGGACTTGATCCAAACTTGGTAATGATAAAAGGTTGTACAAAGTTTGATTCAAATCGGACAATCCATTAGCCTGATATTGGATTTTTTAATAATGAAAATTTTGGCCTTCTGTGGGGGAGATACCAGCCAAGTTTAAAAAATATTTCCAGGCGCGTTGGTCTTGTATGCAGCTCATCCAATTTGAAAAACCATGTTCCGAGATCTTGTCTTCCACTTGATATTTCCATCGAATTCGTGGCATTGTCCTTCTGCGAGAACCATCACTAGAGTCGCTTTTATGTGCCTTTTAAGTTGGGCCTTCCTCATCCAATCTCACAACATGACCTAACCAACGTAGTCGCTGCAGCTCGAAACGTCTGAGTATGTCGATGTCCGAGGATATATGGCACATAGTTCATTCCGCGGCGATATTCACCGTCGACGCAGATCGGCCCATACATTTTCCGGAGAATTTTTCTCTCAAACACTCCATGAGCTGCCTCATCTGCTTGCGCAAATATCCATGCTTCAGATGCATATAACAGCACGGGTAGTATCAGCGTCTTGTAGAGTGTAAGTTTAGTCTCGTGAGAGGTGGCCTTGCTTTTGAGTTCCTTACTCAGACCATTGTAGCATCTGTTGACCTGTTCTTCTCCGGATTTCAAAGCTGATGTTAGATTAGATTTATTTATGGCTGTAACGAGGTATATAAAATCTTTGACTACCTCGAAGTTGCAGCTTTTAAGTTCCACAGTTGATCCGAGTCTACTAGACGTCTTGCGCTTCGATAGCATCAGCTTGGTCTTCTCACCATTTATTGCTAGGCCCAGGCAGATTCCTTCACAGTTTGTCCAAGGTTGTTGTAGCAACAGAATACATTCGATGGGTCATTCATTGACTGGTTCTGCTTCTTCTACCTCCAATGTTGTGTTAGGTATCGAGCAGTGAATGGTTGCCCAATATGAATTGAGGCGGTTTCACCATTCTTATCTTAGTTGAGCTAAGATTACTCGTGTTTGTTTTAGCAGTTGCTTTTCCTCTGATGCGGTGGATGGGGGTTGGTCTCCGATTATGTTATTTACACTGCCTGAGGACGCAGTCGTCCGTGTGAATAGCATTCAGACCTGCTTGATAGGCCTCTTGATCTAGGGGTTCACGCTTATATCTTTGGACCTCTCTCTCTCTCTCTTGTAATTGTGTCGATGGACGAGTAATATCTTCGTCTCTTCATAAAGATGGTCCACAGGAGTCATGAGGAGACACCCTGTTGCAGTTCTCAGGGCAGCATTCTGGCATGTTTGGATATTCTTCCACTGTGTATCACTTACATTCGTGAACCACCATCTTACCACTGACCGGCCTATTGCTTTATAAGAGATCAACAATGTTTCTTTGTCAGCGCCCCAAGTGCTGATTCGTCCAAGGTGGGTGTTATCACTCGCAATGTTCTACCCATTATGTCGATGTCATTGGCGTAGGCGAGTGACATATATTGTTTGGTGGACAGAGTGCCATTTCTGTTCAGCTTTGCATCTCGTGTGACCTCTTCCAACTGAATGTTAAAAAAATCACACGACAAACTGTCGCCTTGTCTGAATCCTCGTTCGATTTTGTAGGGCACGAAAAGGTCCTTTCCGCCTTTATCCTGCATAGCCGTATCAATTTAGCAGAAAATGCCAAAAGCAGGCATGGCTTTAAACAACTCTGAGCGGATTGGCCTGTCCAATGTGGCTTTGTAGTCGACGTGGGTCTTTTCCAAGATTTGGCGCAGTGCGAATATCTGGTTTGTGGCGGATTTGCCAGCTCTGACAATGTATGGTCCAATAATGTCATTAACCCTTGGTCGTTCACACAGTACGCTGGATAGCACTTTATATGCGATGCGAATTATTCCTCTATAGTTGGCACATATCGTATTGTCTCCAATTTTATTGGCATTATTTTTATTATTATTTCGTTGGCATGTATTCCTCTAGCAAAATTGTACTAATCAGTTAGTGCATGCTCCTGATCAGCGTCTGACCACCGGTCATGAATAGTTCGGATGGTAATCCATCGACACCTGCTGCTTTATTATTCTTCAGCCGATTGATTGCTATTCTGACCTCATCTTGGCTAGGTGGTATACAATCTATACCGTCATAACTTATTGGTGCCGGGGTATCTTCTTCACCGTTATTACTTGATACCTGAAGCTTTGCAAAAGCTGTCTGTATTTAATTACGCGGCCAAACTTTTACTGCCTTTCACATTCCCAACCTCATAATATTCAATTTTGAAAATTTTAAATTGTTTAGGTGCATTTTTTGCATCTGTCCTTCACATGCATATTTCTCTTCATTACAACAATTATCATAATAATAACAACAACAACTACAAAATTGCATTCTTTTGGAATTATTAAACTAAATATATGAGCTCATCCATTCTAGACTACTTGTTTTATTAACTAATTGTGAAAATTAGTCTTGGTAATCATCACATTTCGTCCGGCCGTCCATCCACCATTCAGTCGTACAATAACGATCTACAATATTAGGAATCTTTGCTGGTTGTTTATGTTTGGTATTGAGCCATGAAATTTAAATAGAAAAAAATAACAATGATATTAAACAACAACGAAGTGACTGCAACAAATATTATGGAATTTTTAGATTTCAAGTGGATTGGATTACAACAATTTTGGACAATAATAGATGATTATGCGATCGTAATCCATATCGTCTATAAATTATGTACTAAGTTATTGGCCAAAATCGGAAATGAACGAAGCTCTGATTCGAAGAATTGATTTTTGTTGGTGAGAGATGATGCTATTGTACCTACCCTATCCTTTCCATTGCCATATAGACATATTTCTCCTAAACAAATACGATAGGAATGATAGTCATGATCTAGGTCCAAAGGTACAAATATAATCATTATCATGGAGATGTCGTCGCAGCACAGGCATTTGAACAAAAGGATACCAGGGAAGATCGTCCTTAATTGAAAGAAACATATAAAGATGAGATGTTTTAACACAACTAAGATACAACCGTTTGAATCAGGATTCTGATGAGCCAATAGTGAAGTTATAAAACTAAATTGTGTTCGTTGCCCTCTATATGTCGTCGTATAGGATCTAATAATTGTAATCGTTGGAACAAGGACCGGTTTTCATTTTTTGATGTTCAAATTTGTTATCCAACAACAGGGAGGATTAAGTAATTTTTTGAAGAGATTATTAAGGTGGGCCAAGGAGTCAAACACCAAATCGAAGGCTTTGGTGCAGGCACATCCTCCTGTAAAGATGAAGAAGGAAACCTGGTGACAGATACAGATAGCGTGCTGATGATCTGGAAGAAGTATTTTGAAAAGCTACTGGTATCAAATAGTGGCGGTAAAGAAGATACATATCCCAGAACCTAGCCAAACTATTCAAGATCAATGGTCAGAAGGTGGTCAGGAGCAAGCACCAGCTGATTAGTACAATTTGGCTAGAATACATGCCCAATGATTGGAACCTCAGCATCATGTGTCCGTGCAAAAAAAGAAGCAAAAATGATATGTGCCAACTATAGAGCAATAAGTCTCCTTTCTATGACAAATAAAGTGTTACTGTGTGAACGACTGAATCCAATGGTCAATGACATTATTGGACCATACCAATGCGACTTCAGACCTGGCAAATCCACCATTGACCAGATTTTCACACTGCGCCAAATCTTGCAAAACACCCACGAAAAACACATCGACACATTCCACCTATTCGTCGACTATAAAACCGCATTTGACAACCCTATCCGTTCAGAGGTGTTTAAAGCCATATCTACATTCGATATTTCTGCAAAATTAATCCGGCTATGCAATACAACTTTAACTGGCACAAGATCAGCAGTTAAAGTCGGAAATGACCTTTAATACCGAACGAGGTTTCAGACAAGGTCACAGTTTGTCGTGTGACCTTTTTAACATCCTGCTGGAAAATGTCATACGAGAGACAAAAGTGAACAGAAATGGAACTCTGCTCACCAAACAACACATGTTACTCACCTACGCCGATGACATCGACATAATGGGTCGAACATTGAGACCGGTTGCATCCACCTTTGAAGAAATTGAGAAGAAGTCTGTCAAAGTGGGACTGGCAGTAAATGGCGAGAAGACCAAGCTGATGGTATCAACGCGCAAGACTTACAGTTGACTCGGACCAACTGTGGATCTTGAAAACTACAGCTACGAGGTTGTGAACGGTTTTATATACCTGAAATCCGGGGGAGAATAGTGTTGGCCTAGCATCTGTTGGCCTCCATGGTCTGAGTAAGCAGTTGTACAAGACACTGTACAAGACGCTGATGTTACCCGTGCCGTTGTATGGATCTGAAGCATGGGTACTTGCGCAAGCAGATGAGACAGCTCTTGAAGTGTTTGAGAGAAAAATTCTCCGGAAGAAATTGGCCGATCTACGTCGACGGTAATTATCGTTGTCGAATGAACCATGAGCTATACCATATATTGTCGGACATCGATATAGTTAGACGGATCGAGGTGCAGCGACTACGTTGGCTAGTTCATGTTGTGAGAATGGATGAGGATTCCCCCACTCAAAAAGCATATAAAAGCGAGCCAAGTGATGGTTCATGCCATTATATTTGTTATATATTTCTTTGGCTTTGTGAGGGAAAGCAGTTAACTTCAGGCTTCATGCTACATTGGCAATGGTGTTTTCAAAATGTTTATCTCATTTGTTTGGCAAATATTTAGATTGACTTTTGAATGTATTTATGTATATTTGTGTTATTTACTCATCTATTTACTAACGTAGATAGATATTTGTGTGTTTACTTCTATAAAGTGAGTATGGTAATGATTAACCTATTAGGAACAGTAATTCGTTGAAAATAATATTGATAGTATTAGAAAAAATATAATTTTCTTTAAAATATAATAATCCGAACTATTCAAGACCGGTTATAAATGGTTTTCTGGAAATAAACATGACCATTCCACTAAAAATAATATTTTCCCGATCAAAGAAAATGGTTGTCTGTGCTTAATATGTTGGTGTAAACAAACAAAACATCAAAAATCCATATAATTTTTAATTAATTTTTATTTTTGGGAATCTTCTGTCGAAGAAAACAAAATCTTTCCAAAAAATAATTAAAAACTCAAAAAACCACAATTGTAAAAGAAAAAAATCATATTTCTGACGCCGAATAGCGGGTGCCGGGCGACGGATCGACCACACAACAACCAAAACATCAGCACTATCATTATTCTGTTTATTTTCCCATACAATGTTGTGCTGTCGAAATTTTAGACGACTGGACACAATCACATCGAATCGAGGCACATGAAGAAACCATAATAGTATAAACACTACATTGTTGTCCAAAAAATATACATACATATACATATGTATAATAATGTCAGTATATACAAATACCTATACATAGCTTATGGTCGAAAAATTGTGAATTTTTTAAATGTTCTCATATTTGTTTTTCTATTATCCTTGTCTATTATTCTTGGATACCTTCCCCGATTCCTTTATAAACCTTAACCAATTTTCCCCTATTTCAATAGGGTTCGTCTTTTGGACATGCACATGAATCTATGCATTTTTTTAAAAAGAACCATGCGTAAATCTCGTTTCCTTTTGCCTGTTAGCAATGATAATTAGGATATGCCGGATCTACTCCGTTGTTAGGGGCAACCATCCACAAATTTGTCCATTGTGATATTTTACCTGAAATAGAGAACGAAAGAAATTGGAAGAAAATATAGGAGGAGAGCCTATATCCTTTTTAGATTTTTGACAAAGCCTAGGATCTGCTTGGGGTCTATTTTAGAGAAGAAGGCTAGATTATCAATTTCATATCTTCCAAACTGTTTATGTGTTCAAAATTTTTGGACATTTACTAACTTTACGTTCTTTGGTGCACCAAAAATCGCCCTCTATATATGACAGTAATCCTTTCCACTGGAGTCCCATTTCGAAGTAAGAGATCTAATCTTGCAGTGACGTGTTACGATCCCCACAATGATTTTGATCTCTCTCTCTCTCTCTTATTATGTGCCAACAGCGAAGAAGTTCTTCAGCGAGAGAATTCAGGCCAGATAGGTTTTGGGATTCTGCAACCAGGTTCTCTGGACCCTCTGTTACCGACTACGGAAGATTGAACGATACTAGCCACTAGTCCAGGATTCCCTACTAGGAAACACTACTTTGATGTCATTAAAGTCTCTATGAGAGTCACTAATGTGAGTATTTCTCCTCAAGATATCACAACTTAGCGTTATGTTGAGAATACTAGCGTTTATCGGAGCCTCAGGGCACATCTGGCCGCCTGGATGAGTAGAGTGCTATCAGTCCTTTCTTAGAGCGTTCCTCAACATCTCTATTCTATGTAATTTGCGGTCAAGGATTGTATCAATGTATTTTGCTTCTTCAGAATGGGATAGGGCCACTCCTCCCAAAAAAGGCAAGTTTCCTAGTGATGGCACCAATTCTGTCTTAGTGGGCTTTACACCAAGATCCTTGGCGTGTGCCCAGTTAGATAGAATTAAGAGGGCGCCCTCCATAATATCTGAAATTGCCTGTACCCTAATACCCTGTACCACAGTGTGGTGAAGCCTATAAAAATATAAGACAGAATTAAAGGGACACAATTAAGATATTCTTAAATAAGTAATTAATTTTTAAAGAAATACAACACTCTCGATACTTATTGAACAACCTTCACATAATAATTTCAATTACTTATTGAGTATCAGAATTTTAAACCAACATTCTCGGCTTAAGAAATCGATTTTTTACTTTAATTTAACCATTTAAACTCATAACCATTTAAACGCCTTATTCTCAAAACAGTGTTTTTACGATTGACGGGCAAGATAACTCAAAAACTATTTATCCAAACGGTTCAAAAATTTACAAGTTATTTTAATAATTCATAGTTATCGTATGAACTAGGATAAATCCAATCTGTGAAGATCTTCCATATTTGCCAGCTAGGTTTTTGGTAAAAAAAATTTTCTTGGTCCGCCATTTGGATAATTTTCGAGCGAAGTCAATAATCACTTAAAATTGTGTCTACAAATTTACATCTTTGTTGAAAACGGAGAATCCTAAACCGCTGACTATTCAGAAAAAAAATAGAAGTAAAAACTTATCTCTTTATCTGCCTTTCGCTTCACATTATTTCCCATTAACATAAACCATAGAGATAAGATAGTTATTTTTAAAAGGATTATCTGAATTTCCTTGTAATCAGAGAATACAAATCTCAGTTTGAGAAAAAAATAGAAAAAGAAAAAAAACATGAGCCTAAATGAAGTAACAACATATGTGTTTTAAATTTAGTTCTAAAAATGTTGAAGGTGGCGGTGGTGTTGTCCAAGAAAAAAATACTAAAACCCACATTTTCAAATTTAAATGTAAGTAGAGACCAACGAACAAACCATTAGACGGCTATCCACAATTCATTTCAAACAGAACAATTTTTTTTGCTTTTGTTGTTTCCTGTTAGGCTTATTTCATTTGAAGGAAAAAAAATAGAAAAAAAACATGATACTGACTGGCTGGCGGGCTAGCTCGGTGTTGGTCCATTCGAAAATTAAAAAAAAACATGTGTTTTTTTCGAATTAGAAATATATATGTACATATGTGCACAAAGAAGATGTATAGATGTAAGTGAAAATGAAAATAAAGATGAGATCAGCAAAACGGAGAAAAAACCAAATCTCTAAAAAAAGTCATAATAATGAGGCAAAAACAAGTAAATGCATTATGTGATGCAGGGCATCCAATGGCTGGAAAAATGTTCGCAGAGTAGAGCATAAATCTTGGAATTACGAAAATTTTTTTTTATTATTTTTTGTTTTGTCTAAACGACAAACAAGGCGAAATGTGTATAATTTGTTTTAGTCGGTCACAATTAAAGTGTTTGAGACTCAAGTTCATTTAATGAATTAAATAATAGCATTGAGGAGGGATGGAGAAGAAGAAGACGAGAAAATGTATGAATGTGGGGAGTAAGTCATATGCAAATAACAAATGACAATATTAGGTTTATGCCGCCGCCTTCAGAACTTGTACCACCACACCATACGCACACCATTCTCTCATTCTCAATTAGCTGATGAATGAAATAATGAATGGTGAATTGGAGAAATAAATAAACAAAAAACAAAACAAATAAGTCGCTCTTATACCCTACAATATATAGAAGAGTATATTAACTGTGCCAAGTGTTTCAAGAAACTTCCAAGTGTTATTTGGAATTGGACTACCCACCCACAAATGTCATTACATCGTATTTTGTATAAAGCCTTGTCTCTTAGGGCTTATAATGTTCTAGACCTAATTCAGTACTCTGTGCAAAATTTTGTCTTAATCGGACAAATATAGGATCCATTTACTTAAAATCGGGCGAAAATATATATGGGTGCTATTATTTACATCTGAACCGATTTAAAAAAATCGCGAACGTCAACCTGAGATATTCAGAACGCTGTGCAAAATTTTGTCTCAATCGGACAAACATTGAGATTATGGTGCACTATTTAAAAACGGACGAAACTATATATGAGAGCTATATCCAAATCTGAACCGATTCCAACAAAACATCACATACATCAATCTAGACCTAATTCAGTACGTTGTGCAAAATTTTGTCTCAATCGGACCAATATTGGGAGTTTGGTGTACCATTTACCAAAAATCAGACGAAGCTACAAACATATGCACAAAGACATAATACCCTATACCAGAGTGTGGTGAAGGTTATACAAATTCGGTTATGATTATAAAAGTAAGTAATAGGGTTTTAACTAAGAATCTTATAAACAAAAATTGTGTAAAGCTTCGCCTAATCGGTTAAAGTCACCAACAAAAAATTACCTCCCCCCTTCCATCTTGTTTGTTTTGATTATTTTGTTTATTTTTGAAATATCTATGGTCGACTGCAACTTTGTTGTTGTGTTGTAGACTTGCTATTTTGCAAAGAATTGAGTTTGAATTTGAATTTCAGTTTTTATTTTTCTGTATGTCACAGCAGATAAACAGCAGACTGATGTCATTTTATCCGCACATCATTCATATTTAAGACGTCGTTGTAGTCGAAGAGAATAGAGGAGGAGTAGGACTGTTTCTTGGATAACAAGAATAACAAACAGCCTTTGAAATTCTTCATCTCAGTTCCAGTTGCAGTCCGAATTGAATTACTAATAACAAAAGAGACAAAAATGCAGAAAATAAAAGACAAGCTCAAATAAAAAAACAACTAAACTTGAAGTTCATTCTGGGCTAAATTTTATGCTCTGCTTAGCAATGCAGTTTGTCGTTTTTATTGTTATTGCTGTTTTAGCGGTTAAAGACACAACCGACCAACCCACCACCACCAGTAAATACCAGACAGACAAATGTGCAAATAAACAAAAAAAGGCGGACTGAGTTTTCAATTACAAAAAAAAAGCAGAGACTTTTCAAAAACATTAATTAACCCGTTGCATTCAAAATCTTCGTATTTTATTAGCGAATATATATTTTATTTTCAAACTAACGAAATGATTTGGTCGTTGGCTACAGTCCCATTTATGGTGACCCCTCCTCCTCCCTAACGCTTAGGCGTTGGGTGATATATTAAAAATTACAGACGTAATTGGGGTGTTGGACAATCTTGTGCTCTTTTGGGTTTGTGTAGTTTTAGTACGGATTACATTCGGACGATGGAATGATGTGGGTACATTCGGAGGATATGAATGAGATATCAAAATAACAATTATTATTTGGTTGGGGAAAAAAATAATTGATCGAATTTGACCGGCATGTTAGCAGTCGTATATCGCCCATGAGCTAAAACTCGACCATAAAACTTTTACACAAAGTTGGATTCAAAAAGAAGCTCGATGATTGGGTGCCACACCTATTGGTGGGTGCCACACCAATTCCATCTGCAAAGCCTTGGTCAAATTATAGACCCATTTCTTAAAAGGATGGTGACTGGAGATGAAAAATGGATCACATACGATAACCCTGTGCGAAAACAATCGTGGTCAAAGAGCGGGGAAGTACCTCAAATATCATTACTGTGACATGATCCTTTCCTTTTTGAAAATTCTCACGTTAATATTTTTTCGTGTCTGAGTGTTCAATATTTAACTTTAATTCATCCTAGAGCATAATATTTTTCCACTGAGTCGGATTTCAATTAATATTAGCTTTTTCGAAAGTCAATCATTTTCTATCCAATGATAACCGTCTCACAAAATTCCGTTGAACTCTTAAATTGGTATTTTTTACACTAATGGAATATTTTTCCGAAATCATTTTCGGTGATAAATTATTTTCACAATTACTGGTAATTAGCTGTTTTATCGATTCTAAAAGAATCGAAATTGGTGTGGAAACCAAAACATAATAATTATTACGGTAAAACTAAAATTTTGGAGCTCATCTGTTTGTACTGTCGAGTTGCTTTAGTTTTGTCCAATCAAAAATTGAGACAATTCCCTTATCGATAAATTATTATTAATTTCATAATGAATTTTTTATTAATCCATCATGACATCTTCATTTTTGAAAATAATTTATTAAGCTTGCAATTTTAGTTGCTTTAGTTTTATCCACCAGTGTATATGTGTTCAATGAATAGGGTCTGAAAGAGGGTGCATTTTAATTTTCGAAATGCTTCTATTCTAACAACGAATAAATCCCCTCACGGTGTATAGCAGTGAATATGATGAAAGAAAAGAAATACCAATGGATTAAAAAAAGTTTTCCAAGTGGAAAAAACGGTAGATTATTCATAATGGCTACTGAGACGTAATCATCGACTAATTGGATCCCAACACTTGTAACAGTAAATATTATTTTTGATCTTTATCATTTTAGACTTCTTCTTATCGATTGTGTTGGAATAATACAAATACTCGGTAGGGGTTAAATGTGAAGGAGTTTTAAATCACCCCAACCATTTTAATTCAAACGCATTTTAGTTTCCAAGTGGTCTCTTTTGGGCTACTAAGAATAATGAAAAAAAATCTAAAGGAAAATTATTAATTTTATTATAATTACAAATATTTTAAAATTTACGTCTTCAAGAACTGTAGGCCCCATCATCGAGAACTTTTTATTTAAATTTTTGCACACACATAAATGACAATATTTACGTTTTTTGACAGTATACCTATTTAGTAATTTTATTTAGTTGTTTTTACCGGGTCACTACTTTTATGGAATAAATAAAACTTCAATTTCATTTTTCACTTAAAATGTAACAATAAGGAAAACATCTTTGTTGTTGTTTGTTATACATTTTGTGATCTAGGATTAACATTCTATTTATTATTGAATTTGATTTTCATATTCGAGTTTTAATTCAAACATGATGTATTTCGCACTGAGGGGCATTGAACTATGTTGCACAAAAAATAAATTAAACGATGTCATTAACTGTAAAAGTAACTCCCTAATTTAAGAAACTGGGTCACTTCATCAAATGTGCTCAGAATTACGCCTGATCCTGTTTTCAATCTGTTACTTTACAAAACCTTCCAAAAATATCAAAACTTCTATAAAAAAATGCGGCAACTTATTTCAACGTTGTTATTATTCTCACTAACAGTAATGGAGTATTGAGGCAAAAATTACAGCCCAACAAGATCGAATGTGGTGACCACAAAGAGAGAGCAGAGTGTGTGTTGCATGGATTTCTTTCTTTTCTACCAAGAAGAAAAAAAACAAACTTTATCTGAAACCATATGAACGAAGAAAATACAAAACGAAATAATGAAAAAACCAACACAAAATAAAAGAAGATGCCTACAATCGAACAAGGGACAATACACTTATTTCAATTTCTTCAAGAAATGCCATCATGTTATCTGTGGCACAAACTCCTTTTCTCTTAAAAAACAACAACCGAAAAATATCATAATAACAAAATATCCTCAGCACTTGAACATTAAAGAAATCTTCATTCAAATATGTTGTCCCACTTAAGATTTGAGTATTTAAAATAAGTATTACAAAATGTTTTGTTTTTTGGTACTTACCATGTGCTGAGAACCGAAGACGACGAGAACAACTAACTAATCCTCCTCCAATGTAGCAATTGTCGCAGCAGCATAAATATCGGCAATACAAAAATATTCATTCATTCCTTATTTCGTATTTTTGGGGGCCCCCCGTCAGGCAGGTAATGTGCAACAACACACCATCAACCAACAACCATACACACTTTACATTCAACAACACCAAAAGAAAATGGGCAGACGGACAACGTCTGGGCACATTACACCAGAGTAAAAAAAGTAAGTATTTGTATGTTCAATAACAAAAACAACAACACAACGACCACAACAATTGTTGTTGTGTGTTATCTTTTTTTTAATTTTCAACAACCCAAAAGATATTTTTTTGATTTATTTATATTTTCCACTCTATATTTTGTTGTTGCTGTTGTTCTTATTTTTTACAACTTCACCAGAGAATACGTTTTCAAGTTGAAACTCCGCTCCGCGATGTAATATTCCAAACGTTTAACTCTCAACTAAAATCTGTAAATGCCGCAAACCACACAAGTCAACAAAGCCAGCACCGCCGAATTGGATTGCTTGCTTGCTCACAATTGTTGTATACCTACTAAAAAGTGATCGCTGTTCTCTTGTGTTCTCCCTAGACCACTGAGAGGGAGAGAAGGTATACAAACAAACGGGCAAAAACACATAGCATTATGAAAAAGTATCTTGGAAAGAGTTGCCGTTTTGAATGCAATAGTTTGTATTAAGATTCTACTTTTGTGGGAGATCAAAAGAGGATCAGCAACACCATATGGGAGAATGGTTAAAAACATATTTTTGTGGCTACCGTTTTGTATTGTAATTTCAAAAAAAGGGTCAGTGTTGCTGACAGTTATATATCCTCAGCCTATGGTTTACGGAGGTCTACGGAATAATATACATATATATCCCTTTCAGACCCAGCTTAATCAGCTGATATGTGAAAATATTGAAGAGAATAGAATAAAGAAAAAAAATAAAGGCCTGAAAGGAAAAACGTACATAATATATGTTGACCATGTTTGGAGAGGTTCCATTTGAATATTTATATTATTTGAATCAAATCAGACATTCCATTATGTTGATATTGGATTAACAATTTTTCAAAATGTTGACACTTTGTTTGATCTATGAAAGATATGCAAAGATTGGATGAAATTGGATATTCCGTACGCTTCATATGAGATTTACAAGTTTTCAAAATTTTAACCCTTTAAATGGGAGGCTCTAAAAGGAAGGTACTATAGGCATGGTTAAAATATTATGGTATTGAAAATTTAGTTCAAATCGTATAGTACGTTCGCATGATATCATAAAACAAATTTTTAGCAAAATTTTGACCATTTTGTAGGGGATGTACCAGAAGGAGTGAACCGGTATGTCCATTATACTTGATATTGGATTAACAATTTGTGCAAAGTTTGGATAAATCGGTTACCCCTTCGAGAGCTATCGTGGTCACCAGCCGACCAGACAGACACACGGACGGATATAGTGCAAAGAAACATGTGGTATAAAACCAATATTTTGATAATGCGCATTTTCCCGTAGCAAAGTGTATATACCCTAATTAGGCATAAGGCTGAGGGTATAAATTTTTGTCCGAATGATCGGTAAGGCTTTGTATTACATATAATTTAAAGCTTATAAAAATACCTTACCTTTCCAATGAGTGGTAATATGGAGATACAATGAAAAAAACTGGGCTTAGGACCCTAAAAGTCGAACTTGTGTCCATTATGGTCCTTCTCCAATTCTAACTCAAATTATAGATCACAATTTGCCCTTTCCAAAATGGTGCGATATCTATATCTGTTGTGCATCAGAATATATGGGCCTTAGAACCCTATAAAAACAAGGAAAATCTTTCTACACAACAGAACCTCCTTTTAAATAAAATGTTTTTTTTTTTGTGGTGGCCGGCCTTTGGCCGTGGTTTTAAGACTTTCACCTATGGACAGATTCCAACACTGGCCACGCGACAGGAACTCCTTTTAAATATAATAGTTTTTTGGGTGGCCGGCTTTCGGCCGGGGATTTATGATTTATGATAATAGTTTTAGTTTTTTTTTCCATTTAAGACTTTTTCCTATGGACAGGCACCAACACCGCCTACGCGAAAGAATATTCTGTTAAATAATAATTTTGATAGTGCCGGCCGGAAATGTAAGACTTTCTCCTATGGACAGATGCCAACACCGGCTACGCGACAGAATTTCCTTGTTTTTAAAGGTTCTAAGACTCATATCTTTTGATCTACAAAAGATACAGCCACATTTCGCACCATTTTGGAAAGGGCAAATTGTAAAATCATAAAATCAAAACGGATTGAAATTATTAACTAGAGTTAAGCCGTGGATGATATACCAATTAGATGTTACTGTTTAATTGTAAAATATATAGCGCTTACACGAATATAATAATCACGCCATGTCCATCCAATGATCGAATAACCCGAAAGAAAGAGAATATGTTCATATTGGGACTCACCAGTTTCAATGTTTAACAACAAATCGGTGCGCTGTGTGTTAGAATATCATTTAGTTTAGTAATTACACAAAGGAAATTATTTCCTCCTTTAATATTCAAAATTATTATGGGCTTGGGCAAAAACAAAATTCACACTTTGGAAGCACAACTATTTTCCAAACTTCGTTGATAGTTTTGCAGTCCAGTTCAAATAATCCAATTCCTTTTTTTGTCCAAATTAGTTCAATACATATATTTTCTTTCTCATTTAACAGTTTGGTATTTTTTTTATTACTACTTTATTTTTTTAATTTTTTAAGTCAAAAGCTTTCGGGTGAATTCGAAGCGGTCAAAGCGGTTACCTACAATTGGAGCAGGTGATTACTGATTGTATAGTTTGTGTGCCTTTAATAAGGGCGTTCATATGGCAAATCTCGTACTGTGGTCCAATAATCCAATAATTTCAATTACGTCCCCGAACCAAAGAAAATAGACTCTTGTAATATTTATATTAACCATAAATAAAATTGCAAAATGCTAAATAGCTACAAATATCCATAGGGCCGTTGTTACACATTTGGGCCGAAGTTGAATTAATAGCTCCGCCAACAACCATGTTATTGTCTTCGATGTGGTTGGCAACGCATTGACTCGGTTAATCTTGCTTTCTTTCGTTCAAACGAATATCAACGACTATGACCAAAGGTTGAAGGGTTACCCCCAAAAAATACAATTTTAAGATATGAAAAATCTTATAGTTAATTTAATTTATTAAATTAATGAATTTCAATTATTAATACAAAAATACAGATTGTAATTCACATTTTGTTATAGCAAAAATAAAACAAAATTAAATGAAAATATAATAAAAATATAACAATATTACTTTCTTGAACGTTTTGCTTTGCAAAAACCTTCCGAAGCTCTTGTTTCAGTTTCTGAAAAATAAAACGAAACTAAATGAAAATATAATAAAAATATAACAATATTACTTTCTGGAACGTTTTGTTTTGCAAAAACCTTCCGAAGCACTTGTTTCGGTTTCCGGAACAAACTTAAAAAAAAATGAGAAAATAAATTAAATTAATAAAATCCCACACATTAAAATCAAAATGTTGGATCATACATTTCCTGGTCTAAACATATATAAATCACGATCATTTTCATCTGATGATCCTGTGTTTTTAAACATATTCTTTCGCGATGTTTGTGAGGAATTGTTTGCCGCCTTGCCCTGTTGTTGATGTGATCCTCCCCTCTTCCTGTTGTTATACATCGTTTTATTTTGAGCATCTGAATATCCACTGCTGTTATGTTGTATGGGTCGAGGTATTTTCTTTGTACGCTGTTGTCGTGTTGCTGTAACATCAATAACATCACTAGCATTGCTAGAATTTGAATCCAAAGATTCTCTACGAAGTTGTGGTTTTGTTATGCCAATATTTGTGATCATTGCATCGGCAGCAGCCTTACTTGTTGATGGCTAGAAATGAAGTAAATTAGTTTTCATATTAAGGGGAAAAATAAAAACTTGTATAAATTACAACCTGCTCATTATCAACCTTATATCCAATCAATGATGTATTATTTGCGTTGTTTGGAGGGACTGTTTTGGTTGGCTGTCCAAACACCTTTTCTATTTGTCTGATTTTAAAATTAAGTTCTTCAATGTGGCGCTGAAAATATATAATAGGAAACAAATGTGTTATCAACCGAAATAAAACCATGTATGAAACCTGTTCAATCCGTATTTTTATACCCATCACCGCACTGTGGTACAGGGTATTATGTCTTTGTGCATATATTTGTAACAAGCAAAAGGAAACGAGGTAGACACATGGTTCCTTTTGAGAATATGCATTGAATCACCTTGTGAGTCGATGTATCCAAAGTACACGTCTCATTTATAAATCGATTTGGGTGAAATTAGACACAGCTTATTTATTTGGCTAATCGTCCGATTTTAGGTAAATAGTGCACCAAAGTCCCTATATATCCTTCGATTTGCACGAAATTTGGCATAGCGTATTGAATTGAGTATAAAATGACAAGTTGTGAGTTTCGGGAAAATCGGTACAGATTTATATGTAGCTCCCATATATATTTTCGTCCGAGTCCCTATATATCTTTAGATTTGCACGAAATTTGGAATGGAGCACTGAATTGAATGAAGTGTGTTAAGTTTCCTGAGAATCGGTCCAGATTTAGATTTAGCTCATATATATATATATATATATATATTCGTCCGATTTTAGGTAGTTGCACAAAATTTGGCACAGCGTATTGAATTTAGTATAAAATGACAAGTGGTGAGTTTCGTGGGTAAATGGTGCACCAAACTCCAAATGTTTGTCCGATTGGCATGACGCGTTTTGTTGAAATTGGTGAAGATACAGACATAGCTTCCATATATATTTCGATTGGTATTAAATTTTGAACAGTGCGGCCAACCGAATAGCATGTATCAAGTTTGCTTTAAATCGATTTGCACGGCACTAAATCTGCCGAATGAAATTCAATCCAGCATAGGGTGCAGAGAGGCATGTGTATGGATTGATGTTAGTTGGAACACTTATGAAGATCGCGTATTCTATTTCATATCAATTTCCGCTTGAGGTATAATTTTTTAAACACAACTCCAACTTACATTCTTTTCTTTTTCCAACGAATCTCTGTCTCTAATACATTGACGGATCATTTCATCTTTCTCAGCTACATCAGAATTAAGTTTTGAAATTTCCTCTGCAAATATTCTCTCCTTATGCGAAATGTCTTCACGAAGAGATGTCAATTCTTTCTGCAAATAAAAATTAACTTTAGAATATTTGTAAGACCACTCAATTACAAAATGTATATGTACATACCATGTGCTTTTCATTCGACGCATTTTTCTCAATCACAACTTGATTTCTAAAATTCTCATAGTCTTTTTGTAAATTTTCATATTCTTTATGATATTTATCAGAATTTCTCAATAAGTCTGCATAGTCTGAGGTTAAGCAATCTATCTTTTGCTGCTTCTCTTCCAATTGTTCATTAAGGTTTTGGCACATTGTTCGAAGTTCATTTATTTCTTGATTTTCCAAAGTCTTTTGTGTTTCAATTTCATGTTTAAGATGATCAATTTCTTGATTTTGTATCTGGCGCATTTGATCATAATTTTCTTCCAATTTAAAATATTTTTCTTTGAATAGTAAAAAGTCATCGAGATGTTTTTGATTATTTCCACTGGCCGTGATCAAATCTTCATTGAGTTTTTTAATTTGTTCATCACGTTGTTCAATACTAAGAAAAAAAAAACATGAATATGCAAAATGAATGCAGTTTTATTGTAAGTACGTATATAATATATGTAAATACCTTTTACATAATTCTTCAATCGTTTTATCTTTATCTGTTATGCAGCACATAATCTGCTGTTTTTCGCCGGCAGTCTTCTTTAACTCATCATTTAGATTGGCTATTATATCATATTGTTTCTTCAGAAAGGCTTCTATATTTTTGGCTCCAGTTGCCGAGTGGTGTCGCTTCTTAGAAATATTTTTAGTTTTAACTGATTTTTCATTCTCTTTATTCATGTTGAAAATGATCTGCAATAGAAGTATAGCATATCAGTCAGGGTGTCGTTATATATTATTGACCGGAAAAAAATTCATATAGATTTAAAAATGTCCGTCCGCTTGTCTGTTAATATAACGACAGAGCTCGCAGTATGTATTATGTTTGGTATTGAAAATGGCATATGACGGTAAAAGTTTTGATAATCCTATTTTACGGGCCTCTCCAACAAAACATTTTTCAAATGAATTGGCTGTAATTTGATATGTATTTTTGCTCCTCAAATTATCAATATCGGTCCTTTATTCTGTATAGACCCATAGAATGTAAAATTTTCGGGTATTTTGGAATATTGTAAAATTATTAATATAGATCGACCTTTATGTAAAGGGCACTTTAAAGGTATTTTAATGTTTCCACCGAAGTGGCTATATTTTAGCACCGAAGGATTTTGACTCAATGGTCATTTATTTGATATTCCAGATTCTTTTATGACGAAAGATTTCTCGTCTGAAGTCAAGTTTAAGTGCACCACTCGTATCGCTATGAAATGTATGTATTTCCCTCACGGTAAAAAATTCATTACGATCCGAATGGATCCCCTAAAATTGATTTCTTCCCTATAATTTGTCATTCTGGGTTTTTGGAGTGCCAGATTTGGAACTGAGACATAGGAGCATCAAACTCACTTGTTTAACTCAATACAATTGCAATTCCGATTTTTTGTTTCCAATAAAAGTTGGAGCTTCGTAGTTCGTAAAAAAGAATTCCAAGATAAAATGCAATGAGCATTTCTCCGCAAGTTTCGAAAAAAAAATATTCTAAAACTCCAGATACGTATGTAAATACTTACATTTATTTTATAAAATTGGAAAATATAGGCTTTGTTATTAAAACTTTTAAATCGCCAACGAAGAAACGATCGGAAAAAACGAAGCAACTCGGCTACTTGTAAACATACATGATTACTAATTACTTTATTTTGGTATTTTTATAATGTTTAGACGCGACTAAAATGACAAGAATTAGAGTCTAATAGTACGTTTACATTTAACCGGATTATATTTGACGTTAACAAATTGTCATTCCTTTGCACATACGTCAAATAAATCCTCATAAAGTAGTTTAACCCGGTAAAAAGTTCTAATGTACAAGGAGTTTAATTCGTATACGTCACGTTAATCCTGTTCACAAATCCAGTGGATTATATTTGACGTATAAGCAATGGAATTGACATTTGAGATCGAGTGGATTTCGTAAATCTAAACGTGCCTTTAGCGGCACAAAATGTCAATTATTTGTTTTCATTAATTAGAATATTAAAAGTTGTGTAAACCAAAATTTTGATTGTGTTTTTTGATGAATAAAATCTATTCTAGCGCCAAGCCGCTAGACGCAAACGTCAGCCGTCGGGATCTCCCGTTGCCAATAAGAAATACACGGTAAACGACCGCCGCTGTCTCTAGACTCTCTGGTTGTGTTTAGACTCTAAGGCTGGGTTTATAGAAGACAAACAATTGAGTTCATATGTCTGCTTTTCCACAGGCAAATTTTTATTTGGCAAATACTGAGTTTGTAGGCGAGAGGGGTGCGAGGAAGAAAAACAAAAATTTGCCTGTTCAGAATTTGCCGTACACGCAAATTCTGCTTTGCTCTGTTCGTTGAAAACAATTTTGTTGACATTTCCTTTTGAACCTATTCCCTTTACTGACATACAGCCGGCTTTTGTTTAAATCGATCATGATTTAAAATAAACCATGCCGTACGATGATTTAATTTTGTATGGTAAATCATGGTAAATTTAGCCTGATTAAGAAAATAAACCCTGATTCGTCCTTTAATCATGATCAAATGTTATATGTAAATCCGCTTTAAGTCATATCTGCGACTTAAATCTCAAAATATTTATCATCATCATGATATTTGTTCAGCTTTATTAAAATGTTTAATATATTCTGTTATCACTTTACTATGAATGCCATGAAACGACTATCGATAACGGTGTGTGGTGAAATAGTGTTATCGAATGGTATGTTAATCGATTATGTTTTTGAACCACATTCTCTCTCTTCACAAATCATTGAGACAAAAAAGAGCAGTCTTTTTTGATGCGTTCGTCGCAAAACATTGGAAAATATTCTGAAAAAGTGGTTGTCGCATGCGGTGTTTCGCGCTTTTGTTTGTGACTAGAAAAAAAGAAGAATTCAATAAGAATATGTATGCAAAAATTGATATAGTGTGAAAAAATGTAAAAGAAAAAATCATATTAGTGTGTTTACGTTTTGGCAATTGTTTATGTTTTGTATTCAATTTTTTATTTTTTCTTTCTGATGCGTTTCCAAATATTTGCATTATATTTTTTTCTTATACGAGATATGCCCCATTCATAAATTGTGTACTATATAACAGCGAAGAAAAATTGAAATGAATAAATATTGTATATTATTTTGTTGTTGTCTGAAGTGTTTTGAAAAAAGAAACAAAAAAATACTGAATACGTATGAGATAAGTTAAACAAAAATACAACAAATACACACAGCATCTTAGCAAATAGAAGAAACCTTAATTATTTTTTTTGTTTATTTGATAATATACAAAACATATAATAAATGGCATGATGCTAAGGGAAGTGCAAAAATGTGATATATGCAAATAATTGATATGACTGGTTGGCTGGATGCGTGTAAGCCAAGCCATCATTGTGTGTTTTATTCAATTGTTTCAATTTTGTGTAGGTGTTATATTAAACAAATTGAATTGTTTGTTTGCGTGTTTAATTAAATAAAAAATTTACAATTAATTGCAAAAAAGAACTCGCTATCGGATTCTTATTGTTGTGTGTATAACACTATGAATGTATTTGTGTGTGTGTTGGGTACTGGCCAAAAGCCGCTAAGGAATAAGAATGAAAAGGAAGTTAAACAAACATAAACCCCAACAAGATGAAATAGCCATAGTCCTATTGTGAAAAAAAAACAGGCAGATGCAAAACTTAAACCTGCCACATAACACAAAAGTAAATGAAAACAAGAAGAAGAATCAAGCAACAACAAGGATTACTCATCACGTCATCATCAGCAACAACAACAACTATGTATCAACAACACGGTGTATTTGGCTTTAGCGCATTTTTTATGTTGCTATGTTTGAGTGTGTCTGCCTGCCTACCTCTCTCTCTCAGTGTCTTCTCCAATTCAACTAAGCTCCAACTTCAATCAAGCCATAACATGAACAATAAGAGCTACTAAAAAGCGGCAAAAACTACTTTTGCTACAACAATGCAAAAATATCTACTATACAATAACAAAAACAACAGCAAGAGCAGCAACAATAACAAAAACACACACACAACAAATTCTATACAATAACAACATAACAATTGTTGGGGCATCTCTGTTTTGAATAATTTTGTTGTTACTCCCCAATAGCTTACTCTCATTCTCTCATCCCTACTCTATTAATATCTCTTGCCTTTATAAAAAAGTGTCTCTCTATCTCTTCCCCAAATTAATTCATTATTTTTTGTTTGTTTGTTACTTCTCTGTTCTCCCCGTGTCATATGTGATTAATTCGGGTTTGATGTTTGCAAAAAAATATAGAAATAAAAATAACAGAAAATAATCTAAAAATAATTTAAAATATATGTGAAAGAAAAGCTACAGTTTAATCAATAATAATCAAAAAATAAGGAAAAAAGGAAAGGTGAAGTGTTCTTAAAAGAAAAATTCTTGTGTGTGCGTGTCTCGCTCTCTCTATTTAAAAGGGAATACAGGGCCGTGCCGTGTCGCCTTGAACAATGACAGAACGTAAATTTACCCGTGCTTTGAATAAGCCGGGTATGGCTGCCCAATTGCGTGAGACGGTATCACAGGTGGTACGAGAAAGTGCAGTTTTGGTAAGTGTTTTTTGTAAATAATTATTAATTTAAGGAATTTATTAATTAGTAGGGGTTTTCGTTATAGAGAAAATGCCTAGGGAAGTGTAAAGCAAAATTTATTTTATCTATGCAGAACTTTATTTCGAACCCTTTTTCGTGAGGCCCAGGGGATTCAAATTTGCAAAATTGTTCATAACCTATAATTTTGTTATACTTGGAAACTTTAACAGATTACGAACAATAATTTACATTCAAAAGGGCATACATTGGTCCGTATAATTAAAAAAAAACTGTATAGAATTTTTCTAAACAAATTTGTGTGAGCAACTCTCGTTGGCATGGTCCAAGATATTAAAATAAACAGTAGAACCGGTTAAGTTACACATCGGCACCATCGTTTTAGGTTATTGAAGAATAAGACTTCTTCTCAGAAACATTGAAATATTTGCATCGAATCCGACCCTTGTAGGAATTTTCTAGGCCGTCTCGCATTTTCAACTTACTGCGTTATATCGCAGAAAATGTTCAATGTAGATCGTGTAAGGTTTTTATACCCTCCATTATAAGGTGTTGTGCATATTAAAAAAGTCATTCCTTTTGCAACACTTCCAAATTTTCACCTGAGACCCCATAAAATATATATTTATATTCTTGACCAGAATAAAAATCTATGCCGATTTATGCATGTCCGTCTGTCTGTTGAAATCACAATAGAGCTCGCAATATTTAAGATAGAACTTCGAAATTTTGCACATACATTGCAAATACCATATGAC
Source organism: Musca vetustissima (assembly GCF_032173495.1). Taxonomy (NCBI): domain Eukaryota; kingdom Metazoa; phylum Arthropoda; class Insecta; order Diptera; family Muscidae; genus Musca; species Musca vetustissima. The sequence goes on along the minus strand of NW_026873995.1, from coordinate 101,073 downwards.
GGTACCCCCAAATATTCGGCATCTTGGGAATATTTAGTTTTTTTTTTCGCTGGAAGAATTAATTTTTCTTCTTTGGATTTGTTTCGGGTTAATAAAATTCAGTAAGGTTAAATAAAATTCAGTATCTAGTTTTCTGCATTTTTATTTTCCAATATTTCGACTGTCTTCGACAGTCATCTTCAGGGAAATAGTTGTGAGAGAAGCTACAGGTTTCTTACACCGTTCATGCTAAACAAATCCAAAGATAAATTAACTGTAATTTGATATTTTGGGTTCTCATTCGGTATAACAACTTCTTACTTTAAATTATCAACATTGGTCCACTTGTTACCATAGCCCCAATATGTCCCAAATTTCGGTATTTCGGGGGAGTAGGGGCACATTTTCCAACCGATTTGGCTGAAATTCGGTATTTTGAGTTCTCATTGGTTATCTCAAGTCCCTACTATCAAAATTGGTCTACTTTTTTTATGATAGCCCACATATAACGGTACCTCCCAAATTTCGGTATTTTTGGAATTTTGGGCACAATTTCCACTTTTAAGGTCCCGGTATTTTTTTTTACCCGAACTTGTTGTAAATTCGTGGTCATTGAGTGTCAAATCTTCCTAGCAATAATTTATCATGGCGCAGCCCACGATATATGTACATACTTTATAAATGTGTCGAACGATTATTGGGATTTCAAATGTCCACTTCATAGTGGAGGGTATTAAAAGTTCGGCTCCCTCATATAATGACCCATTTCAATGATGGCACTTGCCATATTTTCTATTATAAAATTATATCAATGCATTTTCAAATTTTCAGGGGTTTAAGCTGCATTTCCCACCTAAAACACTGGTATTTCGTTTTTTCGGAGGATAAATGCCTACTCTCACAGATATTTTCCTGTTCCACCGATTTTATATATTTTAAAGTCCCATCCGAACTGATTGTGGCATGGTTATTCGATTTCTCAAAGAATTTGGAATATAGATCCTTGGATTAAGATATTTTCCATATGACTGTCTGATTTCAGATCTTTTGAAGGCACTGGCATCGTTTTCTAACAAAAGTGACAAAAAAGTAAAATGAGGGATTAGGGAGGTATTGATTAAAATACCTCCCAAAAACATATCGAACAAATCGGATTTTGGTTTCTTTAAGTTCATCAGATATAGAACCTATAATCTGGTCTAATAGAATTCCCTGGCCTACAAAATTTTGTTGTTGTAGCACTATTGATTTTTCACAAAGGTGCTCGGGTCAAGCTCGGGTCATTCCAAACCGATTATCGTTGGAACGAATAGCGCCGGGTGTTTTCTACAGCTTATTTTTCCGCTTTTGTAAGTACAGAGACCCGAACCTCATATATGTGAGGCTTTCACCTATGAATGGTCATAAAAATCCCGACCAATCGACTATATTTCTTTTTAATAGCTTTTTGTGAAGAATTCGTGGATACTCATTGAATTCTGTATGATTCTCCAGACTCCAGGACTCCAAAGATTTATAAACTTACATTTCTTTAAAATGTAGAACGTTTATTGTCTTATGATGCGATATATTAAGAGCCACTTTGTGTACTCATGTTCGAACTTGTGACGATTTTGCAATCAATATTCCATACCCAGATTTGTGGCAATGTACAATCAATGTTGTCAGACCACACCATATCTTATTACACCTTATTTCTAAATTTAATTTTCTTTAAAAATCATTACACATATCTGTTTTGGGAGAAAAGGGTGTGTCAAGTGTGTTTATACTCCCCTTTTTTTAGTGCACTTTCAACATGGATTTTGCAACACAACGAACTGGATGATTGTGTTTGTGTGTATGCGTGCCTGGGCAATGCGTATTTGTTGCAAAAGTCCCAAGAGTCATGATTCGTATATCAAACGGCCCAGAAATACACCATACCACCAAAGTGTGTGTGGGGCCACCTTGCCACCATCCCACACCTTATTTCCTCAACATTGGATTTGTCACCAACTGCATGCATACTCGTACCTACTCTTCATATCGTATCGCCGCATGCATGGTGATGGCCTTTATCATGAGTTTGCCTTGCAGCACCAGCAGCAACATTTAGTTGTGCAACGCAAACATTCATAAGCTGTGGAGTGAACAAAGTTCTGTTTTTTTCTTTGCTTCTTCTTCTTCCTCTTGTTTCATAAACTTTGTTTACACGCGGAGCTATGCTCCTAAGATTATTGACCCCTCAAAAGGGATTGATAAGAACTTGAAATAAAACAAAACGAGCAGCAGTGGCAGTCAACAGTTTACCGGAAATTAAAAATGTTTAACTTTGAGGAAAACGAAATGCAATTTTCATAATGGAATTTGATTTGAATGGAAACAAATGGGAAATCAGGTAGAAAACATATTTTTAAAATATTTTGAATTGGGAAATTATATTTATCTAATAATTATTATTTTATTATAGAAAATCTAATTGCAGTGTGTATGTGTTTGTCCTTACTTCATAATATGTGAAAAACACTCGCAAACTCATATTTAGTCCTTAATGATTAAAAATTCCATCACAAAGTCATCGGATTTAGAAAGAAACACGAAAACCTAATTGAGAGTAGAAATGAAATTCCTATGCCATAATCTGTAGAAGATCATAATCTTATAAAATCCAGGATTATATACAATATCCTCTAGCAAAAGGAACAAAATCTATTTGAGATAAACTAATGGGAATTCGAAAGGAAGTCATTAAAAAAATAGGTAACCAAGGTGTCTGTAATCTATTGACTGGGAAAATTTAATTCCATAGTTTCTTCTTTAGAGTGCATTATTGATGTAGTGGAGATATCTAAATCCGAACTATGGGCATTTTATACAAATACCCAGAGAAATACACTGTAGACTATTTCCAATCCAATCCAATGACCTCACAAAATTTCGTAAAATGAAACTGTGGGGTATCTGGATCATACGGTCCATTAACACAAGCTCTGAATCGTTCCGTTAAATTTGCCTTTCCCATTCAAATTGAGCCGATAGCTCTATTTTGATCTCAATTATGCCAAAAAAAACCGTCATAGTTAGTTGACTTAGCTGCTGCTATCGATGTCAGGTCAGTTGTTTGAGAGACTTGTTGATCAAAAGGCACTCCTTTATATTCGTTTAGCTATGCGGTAACTGCATTAGTATGACTGCTATTCAGACCTGCTCGGTAGGCAACTTGATTTAGAGGCTCCCTTTTATAAAGTTGGCGCCCTCTCTCTTTAGATCATGCAGATCCTTCCTGAAACACCTTGGTGGGAAATGTTAACCATATGATGGTTAGAATGTTTGTCTCTGAAGCACTCGACCAGATACTGCAACGAAATCATATTTCTATGCTGACGGAAGGATCATCGTCTCCTCATGAAGATGGTCCACTGGTGTCATGAGGACGCAACCTGCTGCAGCTCTCAGGGCGGCATTCTGACAGGTCTGAATACTTCCCCACTGCCTAGCACTAGTATTGCAGACCACAGTGGTACCGCATAGCTGGTCTGTGGCTAGCTATGCGGTGGTGCCGGCAAGAGACTTGAGGACTTCGTACTTCTCAGATAGCTGTGGTTTGCGCAGATGATTGGACCTGCGGTCGAATATAACCCCGAGTATTTTGGGATATTAGGTGGTCGAAATTTGTGTGCCCCATTGATCTACAAATTCAATGGCATTCTCATCACCGCAGTCCATGTGGTGAATAACGTGGCCGTAGATTTAGTGGCGGATATTTCCCTATGATAACTCGGCGAGATAGGCGTTCAATCCTACGAATGTGTCCTCAACTATAGGACTCCATTATCGTACAATCATCTGCATACGTAACGATCTCGATTCCGTCTGGAGGCATGGAATATCGGAAAGGTAGATGTTAAACTGTTCCTGAGATATCACTCCACATTGAGAAACTCTCTGCAACACTCTACGGGTTTAAACCTCTTATTTCGGAACTCACACATACGACTGGCGTCCACACATAAAGTTGATTAACCAATGTTTCAAACTTGGCCGGAGGGAATTGTTCTCGATGTCCTCAAACAGTGTGGCATGATTGACTCTAACAACGGCTTTTGATGGTCAAGCGCTTCCAAGTAATCTTATTTCAAAATTTCAGTGTTGCAACTTTATCGGTTCACCCAAACCCAAATTGTACCAAATATTCTACCATTTAGTTCTTTTCGTACACATAAGTACAAATTTTAAAAATCATTTGTTACATCGATTCTACACTTAATCTGTGACTCTTATGTCGTTTGACGCAGTTTTTTTATCTCATCCTTTATGTTCTTATTCTAGTCCACCCTATTGAATCGGGTTCTGAATCTAACACTACATTCAAGAAGCAGACAACCTGCACTGGTTTATCGTGTCATGCGGGTTTTTGTGGTAGCTAATGTAATGAATGTCGATTCAGCAAATTGAGTTTTCGAATAACAAATGAAATTCTGGAATTGCAATTTTGGCAATCCTATTGGTTTGAACGATGTAGTGTGTTATGGCTTAATTTCGTGTTTAGTGCATAAAAATTCCCTGCATCGAACTTAATCCAGGAATCTGAGGGATATCCACATTCTTTAACGGCTCACTTCGAAATTTTTGAAGATTAAAATTGTGTTTCCTGACTAGGTCCTTATTTTCAACGACTGTCGACTTATGTTACAAATTCATACATGATCCTCTCCCAAATTACCATAAAAAGAGCACCAATACTCAAACATAAATTTCAATTAAGCAAACAATTTTTTTTTGAAAATGATAGCATCTATGTTCTGATGATGATGGTGCTGTTTAAATAGCAGAAGCAACAACAACAACGACGACCACATCAATAACACAACACTTCAATAGAAGGTCAAAACCACATCGGTTTATGACGCAATGGAATGAATATCACCTATTCTATTCTAGATGAGAATTCACGCTGCTGCTCACACGCTCAAGGAATGAGGGAGAGGAGTACAAACGAGCTATGGCACGAGAAATATAGCAACAAAAACATCAACAAATGTGGAATCGTCTGATGTATGGTCGATTGGTTGGTTTTATGTCTAATCTTCACACATCATTGGGGGTCTGGTGGGAAATGGCAAAAACAACAACTACCACCGCACCGCAACTATATTCTCGTGTACTGGAAAATGTGAATATTTGTAATAATGTTATTACCTGGCCGAACCGGAATCTAGTGCCGCATGATAGTTGCTGCTTGTTGTTGTTGCCCATGTGGTCATTGCTCAGTTTTTTTTTTGTAGCCTCAAACATAAAGTTTATTTACATTTTGTTTGTTCGTACGTTCGTCCGTTCTTCTAATTCATTTGAACAACAGTGAAAAATAAATAAATAAATAACTGAAGGAAGGGAGAACAAATTTGAAATCGACACTTACCCTATACTCGTAATGTAAGTAGCCATAGTCTGGCGATAAGGCGTTTCCCCTTATTTACCAAAAAACAATTTTTGTATACCTGCTGTCTTGGCAAATACTGACCCGCATAAATTTTCCAAATGGATATTTTCATTAATTTCGAAATTCATGGTCAATGTTTTATTTGTTTTAAAAGAATTTTTATGATTGTGCGATTATGGAATAATGGATTATTTGCTGAGTGTTTGGGAATTTCAAATAGTTTTTAAAAAAATTTTTATCGCCAGTTTTATTAAATATTTATTCCTAAGTACCTTTGAGGAAATCTTCGATGAAAACAATTTTCATATAAAGGAAAAACTATTTTGGGAATTAGTTTTTTCATAAATATAGCTCTATGCTATTCCACATGAAGGGAAAATGTGTTAGGTCTCACTGTTTAAAAATGGCGAGGTCTACAACTTTGCAGTATGCATTTTCGGAAAAGGCGTCGAAAATGATTCCAGGCCAATTTTTTCCCGAAGCTCTATTTTATTTTTTAGGCCGAGAAACTTTTGCAGTATGCCTTTTTGGAAAATGCATCGAAAAATCTTCTAGGCCAAATTTTTCCCGAAACTCTATGCTATCTTAAATTCCATATGAAGGGTAAAATGGGCGAGTTCTACAACTTTGTAGTATGCATTTTCGGAAAAGGCACCGAAAATGCTTCTAGGCCAATTTTTCCCGAAACTCTATGCTATTTTTAAGGTCCACAGTGGTTTATCTTAAATTATATATGAAGGGAAAATAAGTTATGCCCCACTGTAGGAAAACGGCGAGGTCTACAACTTTGTGGTTTGCTTTTTCGGAAAGGCATCGAAAATGCTTCTAACCCAAATTTTCCCCGAAGCTATTTTTTTAGGTTCACAGAGGCCTATCTTAAATTCCATATAAAGGGAAAATAGGTTAGGTCCCACTGTGCAAAAATGGTGAGGTCTACAACATTGTGGTTTGCATTTTCGGAAAGGGCATCGAAAATGCTTCTAGGCCAAATTATTCCCATAGCTCTATCCTATTTTTTTATGTCCATTGTGGCCTATCTTAAATTCCATGTGAAGGGAAAATATGTTAGGTCCCACTGTGTAAAAATGGCGAGGTCTACAATTACTTTAGGTCCACAGTGGCCTATCTTAAATTAGATATAAAGAGAAACAAGGTTAGGTCCCACTGTGGAAAAACGACGATTTTCAAATTTTCAGTATTGGACCATATTTTGTATATTGCTGCCATTTCAGGTATGTTGATGTTTATAGCCGATTTTTTATCTTGTTCTTTTCCTATCAATATTTTGATTCTACGGTTTCTGCTAGTCTAAAATCCATCATCATGTTTCGGGTTGAACTTCGCGACATGTAGTTTATTGTTCATCTATTGTAGAGTTGTATACAAATAAACTCGTATTCGTAATATTCTACTCAAATGGAATTTGATGTGTGAAATTCTGCCTTGGTAGCATATAAATAATAAAATTATTAATTTAAAATATTTAATGTTAGTTTTTAAAATTTCACAACAAATCTTGAGTATACATGTCTGTAGGAAGTAATTATTATATCACACTTAATAGATGTTAATTAAAATTTTTAATTTGGCGGATATGTGCAAATAAAATTTGTCAACGTTTTTTTAGAGAGAGAAATTATTAAGTAGCTACAACAAAAATTGACAAATGGCAAATATTTCAAATATAAAAACATGTTTTCTCAACAAACAATCGCAAGACACAAGATAAATATCACGATCGAACTGTGAGTATTTAAGTCAAACACACATTTATTTTTATATGAAAAAAAGTTTTTGTTCAATTTCCGCTTATTTAAGTAAAAAATAATCCCATGTCGAGTTTGCTCAAATGACAAAAAAAAAAGAGAGCGAATAAACATCATTAGCAAAACTACATATGACCAACTAACTGAATGACCGACCGATCGACTGTGTGCCTCCGGCCTCACTGCGATTTCATGACATAATAATTTATTTGTTTACATTGTTGTGGGTTATGTTTTCAGTTTTTTTGTTATTCTATTGTTATTATAAACTATTACTATGTTTATTGTCATATTCTATTGTTAAACAAATAAGTTGCTAAATAAAATAGCACGGCATGTTTAGAGATCGTTAGAAAAATTCAATTATGGATACTGTAATTATTTAGCAAGGCACGCAAAAGCTATTTTTCTTTATAAGTTCTTTCATTCACATGAAGGGAGATGCGATGCACAAAATTTTTTGACGAATCTTTCGACATCTTTCGACAGAAAATAGTGAGTCGACTCTGAAACGTCGATGCACTGCTGCTCATTTTATAGTATTGCAGAAGTGGATCCGTTTTAATGTCTCTCGGTTAAGGTCAATTGGGTTTTAAACGGGGTTTTCCCTTCAAATCTCCCGTCTGAGCCCGTAAAATGCTAAAGTCGTATTCTTCAAAAGCAGATAAGAATTAGTCATGACCATAGCGCTCCCTTCCGAATTGACGAAGTAAAATCCAACCCCACCTTTGGATATAATGGCCTCTTCTCAATTACATATGGATTCTCAAAACCCCAAATACAATTATGATTTTTAACATACCCATACCCGGGTGAGAAATGAGCTCATCAATTTTTTCCGAAAATGTGGGCTGTGCAAAAATCACCATTTTTGTAGTGGGTTTCATTTTTCCATTTTCGTGTCAATGTCAGACTTTTAACTCAAGAGAAAAAAATATTTTAAGAACTTAGGATAAACCTTCATTTCCAAGTTCTGGTCGATTTATTAAAATTGCAAATGGCATAATTCAAAGTTCAAATGAAATATTTTGATATTCAAACAAAATGTTTTGATATTCAGATAGAATTCTCAAATTCCAAATGAAATGTTTTGATTTGCATCCCAATAATTCGAATGGCATATATAAAAATTTGGACTACTTTTGAAACCACAAAATAGATAAGCATTTATTTTTAATTTCTAGTCGAATTACAAATGATATCATTTAAATTTCGAATGAAATATTTTGATGTTTAAACAAAATGTTTTGAAATTAAAATGAAATTCTTAAAATCAAAATGAAATGTTTTGAATTGCACTTAACGACTTAACGATGCATCAACGCCCAGACGAAACATTTGTATTTTGAGCACCGGTAAAGCTGGAACCATTAAATATGGAATGAAGTTTACAGATGGAGTGTAGGATATTATTTTGTTACATTTTGAAAATTCGTACTATATGTATCCGATAAGTACTAAAATGTACTACATTTGGTACAATTTCGTAGCTTGAAAGTTGGAATGCGAATAAAAGTTGATAAGTAGGGTGGATATAAGGTGGTGGTTATGAAAATGTGTACTCATGTATACGACAAGTACTAAACAGTACTAAATTTGGTACAGTTTGAATTTGTTGAAACGGATGGAGCTCAAAATACTGGAAATTGAAATTAACATATTTAGGTAGTTTTTGATATTTTTACTCATGTGTACGAAAATTAATAAATGGTACTATATTTGGTACAATTTGCATTTTGGGTGAACCGATCTTGAAATTTGGAAATAAGCTTATTCTGTATTGTATAATTAAGGTAGGTACCTTTGGAAATTCGCACTTATGTGCACTAAATAGCCACCAATTTGCAGAACTAAATTGCGGTCGGCCTTATGTAAATTTCATATAAAATACCCCATTGTAAAAAAATTAAGAAGGGTTCGGGGTTTAGGGGGGGCTCAAACGAAAGGTCTAAGAGTGTACTTTCAGAAAATCGGAAAAATTCCCATCTCCGAAACTCCTTTTGCCTATATGGTCCAGAAATTGGGAAATATGATTTCTAATGGATTGTTACGGAGGGTACTCATGTATATTAATGTGTAATACAGTGGACCACAGATATAAGAACATCCAAAAAAAACGAAAAATTTGTTCTTATAGGCGGGTTTTTCTTATATGAAAGTATTTTTTTGTATTACAAATTGTTTTCATTTATGGGTGAAATATTCTCTCATGTTTTTCTTATATAAGATGTTCTTATATCCTTGGTCTACTGTAAATGATATGAAATTTCGTAAAATTTGGGTTTGGGTGAATTAGTTTTGAAAATACGTGCTACAAGAATACAAAAGGTAATAAATGGTAACCAATTTAGTATAGAGCTAAATTTATTTTGCGATCAGAATTTGTGTACCTAGTCAATTTTTAACACATGTCCGAAAAAATATATATATACAAATATTTATTATGATAACTGATTTGATTTAAGTCAATATTTGCTAATAAGATAAACTTTCTTTTTCTTTTTTTACGTCCTCTTCTTCTACTACTGCTTGTCTTTACTTGGCAACGGCGGCTGGCACGAAACATAAAAATAATTCTCTTCATTAAACAAACAGATGAAGTATCCCATCAAAGAAAGTCATAGCCATCATTCGGTAAATTGTTGTTCATTTTTTTTCTAAGAAGTCTTTGTGTACTAAATGTTGTGAAGCAAAGTGTTTCCCTTTTACTTTCGATGTAAGACACAGAAAAAAGAAAGAAAACAAAATGGTTTCTTGTAAATAATAAAATAATGTTTTCCTTTATTCCATTAGATGTGATTATGTTTTCTTTTGGAACGTTTCCTAATTTAATTGTATTTTTATGATGCCAGCCATGAGGTTGAAGGTCAATGAAAAGGGAAAATGTGCTACTTGGTTTATTTACATAAAATATCATTAAATGGAGCCAGTGCTAAAGATGATGATATTTGTATTCAAAGCGAAGTGCTAAGGCGCCTGCATTGACCTTCCACCCTAATGAGCGAATGGTTAACATATTGTTTTCATTTTGTTTATTATTTCTAAATTAAATATTTTTATATAAACATTACACTTTTTTCAACATTTTATTACATTTTTACAGACGAAACATACATTCACACATTCCTTTTTAATGCAATGTTTAAGCATGACCATTTAAACATTTTCACATTCAGACACTAAGTCTATCTATCCGACGACGACGCCATCATCATCTGACACACTTCCCCCCTACCCATCATAATATGTGAAATTTTATTGCAAAGATGATAAACAGTTTTTTTAATATTCCCATATAATTTTCTAATGATTATTTATAAATGTTATCAACATAACATCACATCGTCATCATCATACCCATACCCCCAATCACATTATTATCATATTCATAATCATGCTCCATATTATCATTATGTCTATTATTGTATTATTTATGTAAATCATCAGGTCCCCAAAACATACAACTGTGGGAGCTGATTTGTTTTAGCCCCCAAATAAAACACACAACACTCAAGTATACTACGAGGGCTGTAAATACATTTTTGGCGTGAATTTTGATATATTTTGTAATAAATTCTTGTTATACTTCTTTGTATATATTGCATGTTTCCTTTATTTTGTGGTATATTCAATTTTGGTCCTTCGACTATGTAAAAAATAAAAATGTACAGATATATCTGTGGAAAATATATTAAAAATTGTATTTTGAAAATGTTCTACAAAACATTATACAGAATATGAAATATTCGAATGGATTCGAATTTGATATAATAAATGTACTACAGTTATTGACAAAATATTAAAACCAACATATCTGCAACGATCTATAAAATAAATTTGAAAAAATATGGAATTTTTTCTATATATATATATATTATCACAAATTATAAAAAAGATTAAATCTGACGATTGGTTCAAGCTTATAAGAAGTCTTTTCTTACCTAGCCTAAGGAAAACATTGTAAGTGTCGTAAATTGGAATGTAAAATTGGAACGCTGCTTTGGAAATTGCAAACAATAAAAACAAGGACACGTGTTCGCTGATTGGTGTGACCTTGAAATTATAATGATCGAACATTCCTTCAAAATCTCATCTTGACGGATGAGGTCCATTTCCTCAACAAACTTGAGGTTGGATAAACAGTTACCGTAAATCGAGAGATTATTAATGACAACGAGGCGGCGATACGTGTCGCAAGCAAAGAACCAATTTTTCTTTTATAGAAAAAGTTTGAGAACCTCTCGAAGGGATGATCATGATCGATATCTTGTATTTTAAAACCATGAAAATTCTTCCTTTGGGGACATGTGAATTGTAAAGTCCACTCCAACAGCACAGTCTCGATGTTCGTGAACTCATATTTAAAATTTATCTAGCAAAGGCACAAACCACCCAACTTTTTCTCTGAGAAGAGAATGTGAAATTGCAGAACTAAATTGAGAGAGAGAGTATGTGGACGTAACTGAGAATGTACCACAATTTGCAGAACTGAATTGTGCTTGAGTATGTGATCGAATTTGACAAAGCGCCACCAATTTGTGGAACTAAATTGTGGGCGGTCTTATGTAAATTTCATATAAAATACCCCCCACCCCATAAGGGTGCGGGGTTGAGTCTGTTTACTTTCAAAATATGTGGACCAAAAGTGTTTCAGATATGTGAATATTTCCGATTTTCTGAAAATTTATAGGGTGATTTAAAGCAAATTTCCGTTAAAATGGGCCACTGTAAAAAAATAAGAATAGTGCGGGGTTGAGGTTTCAAACGAACGATCTTGGAGTGTTCTTTCAGAATATGTGGACCATATAGGAGTTTCGGATATGGGAAGATTTCCGATTTTCTGAAAATTTATAGGGTGACTTTAAGCAAATTTACGATAAAATGGCCCACTGAAAAAAAGAAGGGTGCGGGGTTGATGGATGCTTAAACGAAAGGTCTATGAGTGTACATTCAGAATTTGTGGACCATATAGGCAAAAGAAGTTTCGGATATGGGTCGCCTATAAATTTTCAGAAACTCGGAAAAATCCGATAGTCTGTTTGCCTATTTGGTGCAGATATTCTGAAGTACACTGTTAGATCGTTTGAGTCCCCCTCAACCGCTCACCCTTCTTAATTTCAGTGGCCCATATTATTGGAAATTTGCCAAAAGTCAGGGTCACCTATTAATTTTCAAAAAATCGGAAAAATTCCCATATCCGAAAGTCGGTTTGAGGCGCTTTTTGAGGCCATATTATTGGAAATTTGCTAAAAGTCAGGGTCACCAATTATTTTTAAAAAAAGCGGAAAAATTCCCATATCCGAAAGTCGGTTTGAGGCGCTTTTTGGCTTGTAGTGATATACATTCATTATTTCGTATATAAGTTCTTAACATATGAATATCGGATTTTATTGCCATTACAATTTTCACAAAAATTGTGAATTTTCACTTGACCTGTTTATAGTTTTAAGAGGTATTATGAAAATGTTAAATTGATTTCCTATTTTTGCTGCAGCTTACTTTAACGAAACCCTGCACTGTTGACCCGTAATGGTCTTCTCCTTCAAATTCTCTAACTTGTCAACCATAACTCTCTAGTCTATTTAATATTTATATACATTCGCAGAGTAGAATTTATCGATTTAATATCTGGCATGTGATTCTGTATCACCTCCCATTCTTCTTCCTCTCCTTTTCCTATATTTTCCACATAATTTTCTTTTTCACTACAGAAAATTCTTTTGGATAAGATGTCCCTTGACAGACATTTAGTTTAGCACAACAACAACCACCGACTAACCTTGTATAAATAATTTCTATCTCATTTTGTTGCTGTTGTTGTTGTGGCCACAAACTTTCCTTCCATTCTCTTTCTATGCAAGAATGTTCAGATGATGGCCTCCTTTTTTCAAAATTACTTCCACTTCCATACATCAAATATATGAACGGCAGAACGACGAACGTGTCTCATCTACATTTGTTTTTTGTCAAATGTCAAATCATATCTGTGTGTGATGCTCGTCGATATTGGTATGATGTGACATCGGGTGGTTGGTTATAATTTTTTTATGTTTTTTTTTCTGGTATGCTCGTCGTTTTTTTTAATTGTTTCAAAATATTTAAAATATTACAAAGAAGTATGAAGTCAAGTTTGTTAGTGTTCGATTCGAACATCCTATGGGGGAATCAAACTTCGTAGAGTAAAAATGAAATATTTTCGATTTGAAATCGAATGGAACTTGTTAGTTATGTAGCGGAATTTTAAATAAAAATTTTAAAATAGTAAAAGTAGAACTGTTTTATAAAATAATTTCAAACAGAAAACATTAGAATCGAACATGTGTGGGTTGTATAGAAGTTTGAAACAAAATTCGATCTTAATGGAGTCTAAATAGAGCTTTTTATCGGGTTTCTTTTTATTGGGAACACATTTTTTTTAAACAAAAAGATTTTCAAGCGCGTCGGTCTTGAACTTATCTCTTCCAATTTGAAAAAAACATGTTCCGAGATGTTGTCTTCTACTTGGTCTTTCCATCTAATTTGTGGCCTTCCCTTCCTGCGTGAACCATCAGTAGCCTCGCTTTTATATGCCTTTTGTGCTGGGGCATCCTCATCCATTCTCACAACATGACATAGCCAACGTAGTCGCTGCAGCTCGATACGACTGACTATGTCGATATCCGCGTATAGATTGTAAAGCTCGTGGTTCATTCGACGCCGATATTCACCGTCGACGCAGATCGGTTTCGGAGAATTTTTCTCTCAGACACCCCACAAGCTGCCTCATCTGCTTGTGCAAGTACCCATGCCTTAGATCCATATAAGAACACTGGTAGTATCAGCGTCTTGTAAAGTGTGAGTTTGGTCTGGCGGGAGCTGACCTTGTTATTTTTAAACTGCATTGTAGCATCTGTTTGCCAACACTATTTTTCTCCGAAATACCTTGGTACCAAATCGGTACATAAATCTTTAACTACCTCGAAGCTGTAGTTGCCAAGCTCCACAGTTGGTCCGAGTCTACTGGGCGTCTTGTGCGTTATTGTTATCAGCTTGGTGTTCTCGTCATTTACTGCGAGACCCACTTTGGCAGACTCCTTCTCAATTTGTTCAAAGGTGACTGTTACCGCTCGCAATGTTCGATCCATTTTGACAATGTCATAGGCGTATGTGAGTAACATGTGTTGTTTGGTGTACAGAGTGCTATTTCTGTTCAACTTTGCCTCTCGTGTGACCTTTTCCAACAGGATGTTAAACAGGTCACATGACAAACTGTCACATTGTCTGAATCCTCCTTCGGTATTAAAGGACTCCAAGTTGCCCTTTTCCGTCATTAACTGCTAGCCTTGTGCCAGTTAAAGTTATCCTGCGTAGTGGTATTAATTTAGAAATGCCGAACGCAGACATGACTATAAACATCTCTGAATGGATAAGGGTGTCGAATGCGGATTTATAGTCGACAAATGGGTGAAATATGTCGATGTTGTATTTCATTCCTTTAAACTACTTCGCCTTCATTATTGCTATCACCGCATTGGCATATTTTCAAAAAGCTAATGGTGGTGGCAACATTTTTCTTTTTTGTAGTCCAATTCTAGACCTACCTCAAAATAAAATAAAATCATCATCCCTCTCCGTCTGCTGTTCCAAAAATAACTTTCAAATTTTCAAGGTGTCTTAAGATATTGCGTCACAAATGTCACTTTAATTGGCAATATTTTACACATTCTTCAGTTTTTGGGTTAATGTTAGGAAATCGATTTTATTTTCGTTTTCATTACATGTGTATGACACAGTGTCATTTTTTACACTCCCACAGTAGGGCGCCGCTGCTACCCACCAGCCATTTTTAATTAATTATGGACACGCGAAAAAAATTATATTTCTTGTGTGGGAAACGAAATATTTTTGATTTTTTCACAAAAGGTTCTACACACAATTCACTCAAGACAAAAATATATTTTGGTCATTTCTTTTTGGTTTTATTATTCTGTGAGGAAAGACAATCTGCAAATTATCAAAATTCGTATTTCATATGATTTTAATTTTCCTTCTTCATTTCTTTCTTATCTCAATACCCATTTCATTTGATTTTCATTCATATTTTGGTTACAAAAATTCATGAATGGCAAAGAATTAAGTCAATTGCTGCCTTGATTAGCATAATGAATTTTGATCTCCATACAAAAGCAGCTAATAAATGAAAAAAATAATTCAATTTTTTTCTCTTCGCACTCATCTTCATTGTCTGGCGGCGTAACAAAATAAAAACCAAAAAAATCTGTCATCCATGATTCTTGGGTGGTCCCGTTGTTCCTTTCTTCCATTTATGGTCATTTGATATGTCCATTGAAACTTAATAAGAAATATTAGCCAAATGGCCGGTTCTCAAGAGTGTTTGATGTCATAAATATGGGCAACGTTATTTTTTGCAATGAATTCCACTTCTTCTTTTTCCCCTCACCTCTCATTCTTATTCTACTTGAAAGATCTCGCTCGACTGCACTTGGTTTGCAATTTACCAAATCCACTTAAACTGAAAATTAATGTGGCAAGATATATGCCTTGCACTGCACTTTGAAACATTGTATTGGTGATGCCAAACATTTGGCGGAAAATAATGCCATTAACACCAAAAATAGATAGATGGATGGTTGTGCGTGCCATAGGTTGGATGATAATTATTATTTTTTGTGGAAATTAATTTCAATTTGAATTATATTTAAAAGATCTATATAATATGTTCGATTCGAGCTTTCTTCCCACTTCGTTCCGAACTTTAAAGGACCGATTATTATGAAGGTGGACACATGCAATAATTTCTAATCAAATATCACGTTTTTGCTAAAAAAAGTTATTAGTTCGATTCGAACTTTGGAATTAATTTTTAACTATATTTATGTTCTAAACGTTGAATAGGTCTTAATTTAACTTAAATAGGTTTTAATCGAATTAAACATTGTTGTTCTTCATATTAACAATTGTTTGATATATTGTATTTTACATTTTTATCGAAATAATTTGGAAAATACATATGCGAATTTTTAACCCCTATGCAATCGTCGGTACGAGTATCTGAAATAAAGAAGCAATGGAATGTAAAACTACTCACATGGAGTGAGTGGAAAATAAGAGGCGGATAACGATACCAAAACAAAACACAGCGGAACAATGAATTGGGTGGCGGTTTTTGCGAGGAATACATTTGTTCTTCTCAGGAAAATAGAGATAGAGAGAGAGAGAGAGAGAGAGAAAATAAGTGTAAGCTGTGGTAAAGTAGATGGAAGTAGGTAAATAGTTGTGATTTCAATTAAATGTTTAAATTTGCTTGGAAAAGTAGTGATTTTTTCGTGATTATAAGAATTTTTACTTGCATTCAAAGCGAGGAACATGTACAATATGGAAAAAAATAAACTAGTGTAGTTGATTTATTTAGATTGACTTCATTGTCAAAATACAACCATGTAATAGATTACCGACTATCAACTAGATTATAAAATTCACATGTAACGAAGAAAGAACGATGATGATGAAACAAAAAGAGATGATGGTATAGATTGTATACCACCTAGCCAAGAATAAATCTGAATAGCAATCAATCGGATGGATTGCGTAAGATGCATGCGCCAGCTCATAAGTACAATTTGGCTAGAAGGATACATGCCCAACGATTGGAACCTTAGTATCCTGTGTCCCGTGCACAATATGTGCCAACTATAGAGGAATAAGTCTCATTCCCATCGCATAAAAGAGCTATCCAGCGTGCTGTTTGAACGACTCAAGCCATTCGAATGGCATTATTGGACCATACGGATGCGGCTTCAGGCCTGGCAAATCCACCATTGACCAGATTTCCACTCTGTGCCAAATTCTCTCCACGAAAAATACTTCGACACATTTTAGCTATTCGTCGATTATAAAGCATCATTGGACAGCCCTATCCGTTCAGAGGTGTAGAAAGCCATGTCTGCGTTCGGCATTCCTGCAGAATTAATACGACTATCCAGGATAACTTTAACTGGCACAAGTCAGCAGTTAAAGTCGGAAAGGACCTCTCGGAGCCCTTTAATACCGAACGAGGATTCAGACACGGTGAATATCCTCAAGCTATAAAAATATTTACACGAATGATCTTTCGCCCTAAAAAGGCATAAAACTCAAAAATTCAGCTTGAGCCCGGCTGGGATTTGTACCCTGGTTCCCATGGCATATGTTGATTGTTGTCCGGCGCCTTAGCGTTCAAAGCCACCTCCTTATCTTTCTACCATTGAAGAAAATATATTGTAGTCTGTATGAAAAAAAGTCCGTCACTACAAGAAAAATCTGCCCTGAAAAGGAATGTTCTAATGTGATGCCAAATGTCCGAACCCTGACATGGTTGAATTTAATTCGTAGATGCAATTTCGCCACAATATTCGACATAAATAGAATAAGCCACATTGCCGAATATGCCTGATCAGCCGCTTAACCAACGGCTAAACGCGTCGCATAATGGTGGGAATATAGTACCTCTCTGGTTTTCCTTTTCATTGCAACTTCGATCATGTAGCTCATCTCGAAAGAGAAATTAAAATAATACCATCTATAGTCAGACGTATCGAGCTGCAACGACCAGGATGGCTAGGTTATGTTGTGTGAATGGAAGGAAGAAGGGGAAGGCCATGAATTCCATGGAAAGATCAAGTGGAAGACAACATCTTGGAATTGGAAGAGCTGCGCTCAAGACCGGCGAACCTGTACTTTTTTAAAGATCGGCTTATGGAACAAATGTTGAGATACAAGCCAGCTAAGTAAGCAAAGTATATACTTTTAGGAAATAGTAGAGTAATTCGATTCCAACTTTACAGACTTAATTTCAACATTAAATGTTCGATTCGAACATTTGAAGTGCAGTGATATATTGAAATCTACCTTCAATAGTCTGATACGTTGCGAACTTTAAATGTTCGATTCAAACATAAAATGTTTGTTTTATAGTGAAATACAATTTCTCGAAATTCTTTTTAAATCAGAACGTTTTCTTCAATTTCTTTGCTCCATTTGCCAAACGGAGTGAAAGTTAAGTTCGTTTTGTTTATTTTTCTAATTTAAAAAAATTAATTAACAATTTCGTTTCGATTACTGTTGTGTAGGTGAGAATTATCTTTCATCGTAAAAACCACATTCGAATAATATATTCTAGTTTTGCGTTTTATTTTATTTTCTTCTTGGTCTTTTTCCAACACTTGGTTGGTTGACATTTCTCTGGTGGAACATTTCAGTTAGAAGAAATGTGTACTGCAACAAATCAGCAATTATTCGTATTTTTTGTTTTTTTATGGCCATAAAAATGTATTTTTAAATACACGTTGCCAGTGTGTTTATTTGTTCGAGTTTTACATTACGTGCTTTTTAGTTTTCAGATTTTAAAATGCATGCATGACAAAATTTAAATGAAATGAAAATTTTACAAAAGAAAGTTTTTATTTTTTACAACGAAGTGTAATGTAAAACATGTTTTGTAAAAGAGGTACAGATGTTATTGAAATTCAATTTATGGGATGGAGGCTTTTTTTACTAACCTTCAGAAACGTGGGTGGATGTTTTTGAAGCTAGAGAAGTATAAAAAATAAGTGGGTTACTTTTTGTAACACACCTCATGTTTGAGCTGCAATGCTCTAGGCTTTGGATGTGTGGTTTTATAGGCTAGGCTTTCAAAAAAACTAATTAATTTTGGTTTATATAGAAATGTCAGTCAGAATTTAAAACTAATTAAGAATATTTTTTATACTCAACAAATTTACAATCAAGAGATTGAAGTCAAACCAAGTCAATATTTTTGATATTATATTTGAATATTATTATTCAAAATTATTTTGCATTTTCCGCAATTCCATATTTTGCAAATGTTCCCGCAGTACATCTATAAATAGACTGGCGTCTGGGTTTCATAAAATTCACTCAAACAATAATTTCATGACTTTTAATGGCTATGTCATTCGGTCGGTCGTACCCTCTACCTACCTAACGTACTTCAAAAATAAAATAGAAACTTGTTTTTTATTTCATTTCAATTTCTGTTCAAATATGGTCACATAAAATAGCAGGCACAAACGAATAACCATGCAATTGTTCGCTAGCTGACGGCTGGAGTTATCTTCAGTACTGAGGGAGTTACGTAAATTTGTTGTCTAGTTGAAAATGTCAGTTGAACACAACAATGATGTATGTATGAATGTTGGCTCGTTGGTTGGGAGCATGGTTGCTATGTTTATTTATTTGTCTGACTGCCTGCCTGCTACCAGACTAGGCAAATATTCTGCTGCTGCTACATCTGAAAGGTAGATTTTTTTTGTTGGTATTCGTTTTGAAACACAAAATAAGGGTGTGTCTTTAAAACTCCAACTCCATTCACTTGTTGTAACAAAACATCATTGCTTTTTGTGCTCTCCCATACATATATGTGTGGGAGAGGAGGATGAAGGGCTAAAGGGGGTTATAGTTCAATAACCTTTAGTTATTTTGTAATAGAATTACATTATTACAAATGTTTTGTGGATGCTGTGATGAGAGTACGAGTTTGTGTGTCTGTCTATTTCACATTCTGGGAATTTTGAACCACAATGTGTATGAAATATTTATTATGTGGGTTGAAAATAAAAATTGTTTTTTTTTCGACAGAAAAAAGAATAATTGAAGGGAGGAATGGGCCAACTAAAGTGTCTGTAGATAGAAAAACAATATCCAAAAGGTCTATTATATACTGATTTTTTTTTAAATCGTGTTTTTATGATTATCGAAATACGCACGATTTTTGTGGTCCTACAAAGAAAACCTTCATTGAGTTTGTTGAAGCAGTATTTATGAATTTTATTAATTTTTTTCTATTGCTCAATTAATTTCATTATTTTTTTCATTTAAATAAATTAATAATATAAATGTAAACATAATATGAATATCTTAGTTGTAATAATTAGTATTTAAAAAGTATGTAAAATGGCAATAAAGTTAGATGTATAATAATGCGAGAGAATTATTAGGAGAAAAGAAGAGGAGAAACGTATTTTCAGAAAAAAGGAAAACGTAAGAGCGAGCCAATCAAGATTTACAGGAGTCAGAAATATGTCCGGAAATTTTACCAACGTGTAAAACACGAAACCTAGAGCTTAGGCTATTTGGAGGACATTTGTATAGTCTTCTGTATTTAGAATCCTTTTTTATGGTCTTATATTGATAGAGGGTCTATTTGCAGTTCATGTAGGCTCTTTTATAAGTCGAATATTTTTACCATATACTATTAATAGAAGACTTTTTACAGTTGGCCATATATAAATGACCTCTTTATGATTTTCCGTATATTAAATACATTTTTGCGGTCTTTTTTAAAAGAAAATAGTCTAATCTTTATCTTACGGAATGCAGCCGACCTAATCATGGGTCATTGACTTAACCATGCGTCAATGATTTAATCATATGTCATTGACTCGACTATAGGTTGTTCGCATGATCATTGACTTACTTACAGGATATTGACATAACACTGCGTCATTGATTTGACCATATGTCAATGATTTGACTTTACTATACATCAACGATGACTTTACTATATATTTACTATATACCATTGGTATGATCATTGACCAAAACATATTTTATTAACTTAAACATATGTAATTGACTTGGCCATAAGTCATTGACTCGGCCATAGACTATTGGCACAATCATTGACTCACTTACAGGTCATTGACTTACCATACGCCATTGATTTTGATCATTGACTTACCATACGCCATTGATTGATCATAGGTTGTTAACATGATCATATTTCATTGACTTCATCACATGTCATTGACATTGTCATAGGCCATTTACTTGACCAAAGGCTATTGATTTGCATTATTACTGACTCACTTACAGGTCATTGATTTTAGTCAATACGTCATTACTTGATCATAGGTTATTGACTCAATCATATGTCATTGCCTTGATCCTAGGTCAATGACTTGATCTTAAGTCATTGACTTGATCATAGGTCATTGACTTGATCACAGGTCATTGACATGGTCATAGGCCATTGACCATAGGTCATTGACTCGGCCATACGTTATTGATAATTGATTTTACCATACGTCCTTGACTTGGTTATAGTTTATTGCCTTAATCACAGGACATTGACTTCATCATAGATCAATGACTTGACCATAGGACAATGACTTCATATCAGATCATTGACTTCATAACGATCATTGTCCTGATCATAGATCATGAACTTAATAAGAGATCATTGACTTAATCATAGATCATTAATATAATCATAAGTTTTTGACTCGAACATAGGATTTTACCACAGATCATTGACGTGACTATAGGTTATTAACTGCAATATATACACGGAATTAATTATGAATAGGATACTGAGTTAATCATTGATTTGAAGCAGGTCATTGACTTCATCATAGATCAATGACATGATCATAAATCAATGACTTGATCATAGATCAATGACTTGATCATAGATCAATGACTTGATCATAGATCAATGACTTGATCATAGATCAATGACTTGATCATAGATCAATGACCTGATTATAGATTAAGGACTTGATCATAAATCAATGACTTAAACCTGGATCAATGACTTCATCATAGATGGCTGACTTAATCACAGATCATTGACATAACCATAAATCATTGATATAATCATATGTTTTTGACTCAAATAGGTTTAGGGCTTGGTATAGCCACATTTTTGGTAGTTTGAATGTCTTAGTCCAACCAATGTGGATGTAATTTCGCAATTTGTAGAAAATGTTTCAGGTCCTTGTTTTTTCCAATCGATATGTATATAATAAATATTAAAGGGATTTAAGAGGATAAAATATTTCTTGATAATATTGTCTATATATATTTTTTTACATTGTCCTATATAATGTTGTTTGTATTTTGAAGGTTCTTGCCGAAGTTTCCTATTTAAGTTTTCGTAATTTGATTAATTTTCTCAGAGGGTGGACAGCCTCTTGGGAGAGAATTTTCAATGTAGGGTTATGAATTGGCATAGCACATAAAGAATCGACTGATTGTAGGTATTTTATAGATCTTACTCGTGACATAAAAAAGTTGGTCCGACTGGACTTAATGACGTTTATAGATGTTTGTTTATTCGTTTAAGTAAACAAATACGTATATTTGGTCCGCTGCAGGTTTTTCCATTTGCAGTTCAACAATTTGGGTTTTTTATAGCAATTTCATTGTTATAAGGGCAATTATAAAATATGTTTTAAATTTGTTTCATTTTCGTTTTATGAGTTCATAGTTGTATTTTTTTAACTACTAATTAAATAAATTAAATATTCAAGATATTAACATATTTTTGAAATATAAATGTGTTAATTTGGTTAAAGTTTGCCATAAAAATCAATTTAGCTTTTGACTTGGATTGTTGATCCAACAATTTTTGATCCAATTTTTATTAATGAAGTCATCCACACACAGCAGCTGACAAAAATTCACCACGAATAAAATTTATATATGGTTTATTTGAATTTGATTTATTACATCCATAAATATCCATATATTACGAATGACATACTTAATATCATTCCCCCTAATTTTTAGGTTTTAATGAATAATTTTTTTTTTTTTTAAATTTGTCAGAGGTATTTTCACATTCCCTGTAAATTCGAAGAAAAAAATACATAAAGTACATTAATCTGGCAAACTTTTCATATCTTCATCCAAAACCCATAAAAAACTAATCAAAGAAGATCCTAAATCCTCAACATAGCCACCATCAGAACTTCAGAAGAAAAGTTTCCCCACTTTTTTGTTTGTCCACAGCTCATTAAAAATGTATGTGAGCCGTCGCAGCTAAAAATAGCTGTGACAACGACATCAACTGTACAAAGTAAAATAAAAGACAAGCGTTTTGTTTTTGTACAATATTTTACATTAACTGGGAAATAATAAAGGAAAAAAAGATCCGCAAAATGTTTCTGCCCAACTATGGACAGATAGTTAAACTATCAACTAACTAATCATCATAATTAAAATTCTTTATTACTTTACTGTTTGTTTGTCTGCTGCTGCACTTTTTTTGTTATCTCTACTTTCGCAGCTCATCATAAAATGCGACAGACCCGGCATTTCATTTGTTTGGATGGACAAACAAGCCTATTAACAAACAAACAGACAGACAAAAAACGCAATGGTCAAAGTCATGGTGATGAGATGTCGTTAGCGACTTAGTTCAGCCATTCATCCAACCATCACTCACTCCTCGTCCCCAGTAGAAGTTTTAGTTTTTGTTGTTGTTTGTTGTAGTTTTCTTCTAAGAGTGGCCTCCAGGCTTTTGGTGAAGAACACCAACAACCATCTGGCAAAAAAAAACTATGTTTGTTGTACAGTATTTATTAAAACGTTTTGTTACACTTACAACCAATTAAGTGTACAACAAACACAACAAAAACGCGATTTAAGCCAAACGCTATGTGAGAAGCAACAAAAACGCCGAACAATAATACAAAGCAATTATTACTGAAATTAAATGCAGCAATTACCAATTAATGCAGACAACTAAAGCCGGTAGTCGACAGGCTGTCATTGGATACCGGGGGAATTATATTAAGTATCTATGCGTTATATTAATAAATTGTTTATTATTGTCAATATTAGTTTCAGAGAAATCTCTGTATCAATTTCATTTGCTAATTTTAGCTACGAAATAGGAAATATCGTTCAGCAACATGAATTATTTATTGACGTGATCATATGTAATTATTATATCCTCCTCAGGGTTTATACACAGAAATGTGATCCATCAAAAAATAGGTTTTTATAACAAATCCATTCCCGAAGAATTCGGTGTTTTCCAGATCAATATGATCATAGATCAATAACTTAATCATAGATCAATGACTTGATCATAGATCAGTGACTTGATCATAGATCAATGACTTGATCATAGATCAATGACTTGATCATAGATCAATGACTTGATCATAGATCAATGACTTGATCATAGATCGATGACTTGATCATAGATAAATGACTTGATCATAGATCAATGACTTGATCATAGATCAATGACTTGATAATAGATCAATGATTGATCATAGATCAATGACTTGATCATAGATGAAAACATTTTTAACGGTTTGGACAAAGGGCTGTAGATTTATCCTATGACAGAGACTTCATCATCGATTAAGTATTGACCTATATTGAAGTTATAGAATCATCATGTCATAGTCAAACAACGACTTGACAATAGGTCAATCTCTTGATCATGTGCCATACGGTTTATGTAAATCATTGATCAAAGATCAATGATTTGATCAAAGATGACTCATAGTCTCACTTCAATGACCTGACGAAAAAAAGGGTTGTCAACGATTTCTACATATGAAAGAAGATTATTTATCCTGCGTAAGATATTTGATCATCGTCTCAAGTTATTGACCTATAGTTAGTCAAATATTGACCTGTATAGAAGTCATTGAACCAAATCAAATCATAAAACAATGATTTTATTATTGGTCAAAAGATTGTCAACGATATGAAAGTGGATTAATCTTTAGTTATATATGTTTATGACCAGTCAAATATTGCCATGTAGTGAAGTCATTGATCTGAATTCAAAGCATTGACTCGTAGTCTTTACTTGAATGATCATAGGCAAATGAATTGACTTGACCTACCATCAATATACATGTCGTAACCCTATAACAATGTTCAATTAGAATAAGTTGAGTCAATAGACCAATTGTCCAACACCTGTAAATGACGTATTTCGAACAATTTGTTATGACTCATGGTGTAGGGTATGTTTTAGCCCTCTCCCATTCTTCCATCTCTTTCCACACAGTGAAATATTTTTTTGTGGTATATTCCGCCCGGTTTTTTGCTTTGTAAACATTTCTCAAGAAGCTTCGAACAAACAACAAAAAACACTTCTCACTTGAAATATGAGACAACAATTTGCTAAAAACTGCAAAAAAGTAGTCGTCATGTCGTCAGGTGTAATGACTTAAATGACATTTTAGTATTAAGCCCAGTATTCACTTAGTTCTCGCTACCCCGAGTAGGTTTATTTCGAAACAACCATAATGACAATAATAACAACACAACTTAAGTTATAGTTGTAACAATTTAAGTATTCACCCATTCAAAATAATCACTTAACCATGTATGGATGGACAGACGGACGGACTGTCGGTCGGTCGGTCGCTTGGTAAACTAAGTAGTTGCAGTTAAAAAATGGTTATGGCAAAGTTTATGAAATTAAATCGTCGTCGTGTTTGTGTGTCTTTGGGTTAACTGGTGCACCACAAGTGGCTTCAACACTCGAAGTTGTAGAAAGGTCATTCAGAAGAAAAAAGACAACTTGTTGGAAATTAATAGAAATAATTTTGATGGGTACATTTTTATTAACCAAGTCTTATAAAAAGACACTGGGCGATTCAGATGATTTCGTAGTGCAAAAAATATGTTCATGACAAAAGAAACCTCGATATGTTTTCCTTAAGGCTTTACAATTCCAATCAATTTCTTCTAACATGGTCGTAGTCTGCAAGTCCAACTTGATTATATATCTTCCGAATATAGCTTCATATTCTTCCGGTTGCAAAAGTTCGATACCTTGCACCAAACTTTGAAGAAAATAAATCTTCAAGATGTGTTTACTACATTAGAATTCGCCAAGTCCCAACAAAAATATTTAAAAATTCCTCCTCTTCAAGTCATCAATTATTTAATGATTATATTCACCTCTGAAGTTCATTGTCCTCCTCCAAAAACGCTTTTCTTTCAAAATATTGTCGTCTGTCATAAATGTTTTAAATGACGCCTTCTTATTGTGTTACGATAATGGCATTGATAGAATATTGCAATTCTATAGTCTTTCGATACTAGCTTGACACTATTTATAGATGATAGGATATTGTTTACCAAGCAACTTCTTTGTTTTCTCCTCCACGTCACCTCCTGCCCCATTCATACATGCCCCTGCTTGCATAGCTTTGCTTCTGCCACCATCCTATCATTTAATATAAAATCTTTTATCATTCGGCGACGATGTCAAACAAATGTGAGTTCGTGTTCATGATTGCATTTCAAAACTCATCACAATAGCATTATCCGCCATCTCAACCCCCCGAACATCAGTTAACGGCAATCGAGAAAGCATCACATACACTGAAATGTTGGGTTAGGTACATAGGAATGAACAAGATATCTTCTAGCATAATAAGGTCCCTAAAATGTGATATAACTGTAGAAGACTTTTGAAATATATTGTAGATATATTTCAAATCTCATTCTTTTCTGAATATCAAAGACACTTTAAGTTTAACTGGTTATGATGGTTATGAAACCCCATATGACTTCCTTTAAATGTAAGGATACTTGGAACCTTCAACCGAAGACCTATGCAATATATTCTGGCTATGAAAGGTCTATAGAGAATATTATGGTTTTAGAAAACCTCTGTAAAGTCATTTAAATAAAAATTACCTCTCAAAGGTCTTATAGCCATAATCGATTGTCATTAAGTATTGACCTGTAGTAAAGTTATAGAACTGTAGACAAATCATTGACTCATAGTCTTTACTTGAATGACTATAGACGAATGACTTGACCAAGATCTTACTTCAATGACTTGACGAAAGATCAAAAGGTTGTCACCGATTTCCGATACGACAGAGGATTAGAGATTTGATCAACATTTCAAGACATTGACCTATATTTAGACAAATATTGACCTGTATAGAGGTTATCGAACAAAGTCAAATCTTACAACAATGACTTTATCATTGATCAAATGACTGCCCACGATAACAACATAGGAAAGTGGATTAATCCTATGTTACAGACTTGATCATCGGTCTATGCCCAGCCTATAGAGGGTATTATGGTCATTTAAACAAAAATGACATCTGGAAGGTCTTCTAGCTATAGAGGATCTTTGACACTTCTAACTATAAAAAATCCATGAAAACTTCCACAATATATTCGGTATATTAAAGAGCTTATAATAATATATTTATAGGACTCCTGATAAATAAAGAGAATCCCAGAAACTTTTACTTGATGACTATGAATATATTCTAGACCAAAGGTCTATAGAAACTATTATGACTTTAGAAGACATCTGTCATGTCTTTTAAATAATGACCTCTAAAAGTTCTTCTAACTATAGATGGTTCCAAACTTTCAGAAGATATCCTTGCTACTAATGATCGTATAGCTATAAAAGACGTCCGTTGGGTCATCTAACTAAACAAGACTTCTGAAAGGTTTTCTTGAAAAACTCTACAAGATCTTCTTACTTAAGGACAACATTTGGTCACATCGGGAAAGTCTTTAAATGTAAAATTACTACTGATAAACCTTTCAAATAACTCTAAAAGGCCTTCTAAGTTTAAAAGAATTTAGCTCCTATTCTGTATTTCACTCGGAGTCAATATAACCTAATTTATTCACAAACCCTTATGACTCCTACTTGATTTTCTGATAATAAATGGAAGGCCAGGTACTTCACTCGAGGTCAATGACATGATAGAAATTGAATGTTTTGATCAAATGCTAATATTCGTAGTATAATGACTTAACCTGGCATTCTCTAAGTTGTTCTGGGGTCGGGAAGACACTTGTTGAATGCTTCAATAATTGTCATTGACATGATAATGAACCAATGATTTGGGATAGGCCAATAGCTCATTTTTTTGGGCGATAGTTCATCGATTTCATCGCCATAGGTTAACGATTTGACCACAGGCTAAATACTGTATCATATTACAATAACATAAGTATTAAGTCAATGATTAGAAAATATGACAATGATTCGATCATAGATCAATGATTTGATCATAAGTCAAAAATTTGAACATGGATTAATAATGAATCAGAGGTCCAATATTTGATCATAGGCTAATGATGGTCAAGATCAATGATTTGGTCATAGATCAATGATTTGATCACAGGTCAATGATTGCATCATATTACAATGACATAAGTATAAGTCAGTGATTAGAACGTATGACAATGATTTGATCATGGATTAATAATGAATTAGAGACCAATGATTTGATCATAGGTGAATGATTTGATCATAGATCAATGATGTGACCACAGCTCAATGATGAATCAGAAGACAATGATATGATAGATGAAAGATTAATCAAAAGTCAAGGAATTGATCATATATCAATGATTTGATCATAGGCCAACGATTTGATCATAGGTCAATGATTTGATCATGGATTAATAATGAAACAGAGGTCAAATACTTGATCATAAGCCAATGATTTGATCACAGATCAATGATTTGATCATAGAGCAATGATTTGATCATAGAGCAATGATTTGATCATAGATCAATGATTTGATCATAAATCAATAATGATTTTTATCATAGATCAATGATTTGATCATAGGTCAATGATTTGATCATAAATCAATAATGATTTTTATTATAGATCAATGATTTGAGCATATATCAGTAATTAGATTAGATATAACAATGATTTGCTCCTAGATCAATGATTGGATCATAAATGAATTATTTGATCATTGAGTAATCTTATCATAAGTAAATGCTTTAATCATTGATAATTGATTTGATCATAATTCATGGTTCGGTTGATCAATTGTCATTTTTATTATCAAGTAAATTTCTTATGACTTGAATGTCATCATTATAGCCCATTGACTTCATTATGAGACAATGATATGATGCTTCATTAAGACGCTCATTTTTACGGTTCATATTTCTTTAATTAACATGTGTTGTGTGTAGTGGTTTCCAATGGTCGACTATAGCCTTGTTGACATCTCTTCCGACTGCAATGATGAACCAAATGTCATTGTTATTTAAAAAAAGTACTTTGCAAGCAACTTTTCTCTCCATCAACATTCTTTATTCCTTCCTTTCCTTTCTCTTCATTTCCTTTTTATGCACGGACGGCTTGATGACATTTCAAGTGTTCTGGAAATGTGTGTTGGTGTGTACGGGAATTTTGTTATAGTTCAAATGCATATCCACCTACATAAAATGTCTCCTATGCCGTTGATGTTTAAGGACAAAACTGATGATGTGGATAACCGGTATTGGAGCCGAAGATATAGCAATTGCTATGAATGATTTCCAATTGATAGAAATTGAATGCCTTTTGGCTTAAATAAATTGCATCAAAATTCAATATTGGTGGAATACATTTCGAAATCGATTTATTGCAAATAGATTATCTACAAATTTTGTAATATTTCTGTAATATTCACTAATATTTCTAAAGTGAATTATTCGGTAGTCTTGTTTTCTGTTTATGATTCCATGGCATCATGGCCGTTATATATTCCATATCTTTCAGTTGTAACCACAAATCCATTTCACAAACAATAATACCTTCATCGCTGTAAATCTAGTTAAAATTCATGACATTTTTTAAGGGTGGCTGGCTGTCACGCTCTTCTGACAGGAAAACCTTCCCTGACCGGATTTAACTTCAGCTGTTGAAAATAAAATCTGAAAAAGGGGTTATAGAACAATAACTGTATAATAATACACAACACACACACAGTGTCGTATGTGTGAACTTTTTACCACCAATTTGCATTTAGACCAAAGCGGCGGACATACTCATACTCAACACATGCACATGCATGCCAAAAACCGGAAGTGACAAGTGTTGCTACTTCAAAACATAACACCAAAGTCAAGCTGTGCTTTAAAAGAAAACAAACAAAAAAGCGATAAAACGTGCAGACTGTATTCGTGCTGTTGTTGTTGCTGTTCGGGTTTGTAAATATTCTTATTTTTGTTTTTAACGTTTGACCATTTTTGTGCATTAAAACAAGCAGAATTAATTATACCCTAATTTGTATATGGTCGTAATATAAATTTAATTGTGTCTAAAACGGTAATCACATAAAGGCAAAACTGTTAAGCACCAAAAACTGAGAA
The DNA here is from genome assembly GCF_032173495.1 of Musca vetustissima. Lineage (NCBI taxonomy): Eukaryota > Metazoa > Arthropoda > Insecta > Diptera > Muscidae > Musca > Musca vetustissima. The sequence goes on along the minus strand of NW_026873995.1, from coordinate 70,994 downwards.
TTTTAAACTCAGAATAAATACTCGTAGTGGTAGTAGTGGTGGGGATTTGAAAATCAAATCTAATTTAGTTTTGGTTTATTTTGGATGGTTTGGCTATTTGCACAAGTTTAAATAAACTATAATTATCTATATTGGATTACCATGCTACACGCTAAACATTAGGTCTGTTATTATTATTTTAACAGTGGGTGGAATATTACAAAGGTGAAAAAAGAAAGAAAATTAAAATCTGTAATTAAGTGATTTAAACATATGCTAATGATTCCGTCAAATGCAATGTTGATCATATGTCATGACAAATCAGTATTTTAATTGACATAGTAATAATAGTTCCATGATATGTCAATGATTTGATCATAGATCAATGTTATGATCATATATGAATGAGCTGATCATAGACCAATGAGCGTGAAGCCGTTGACCCATGGTGGACTCACTGTATTAAATACAAGAAATTAGTGACCTTATCTTATCATCATTGACCTATTATTATTGAACTATTATCATCATATAATGAGTCATTGAATAATGTTACATAATTGGCATTAAAATAATGGTCAATTTCATTCTTGAATTTATATATTGATACGTTGATTAATACACTTGCCATCTGGCTGAATGAATTTGTTGACAACTACTATAAAATTATAGACATATAGTAGCCTAATTATAGACTTGGTAATTTTATTGTGATCAATGCTCTAATTAATGAGCTCCAAGCCATGTCACTGACTTATTTTTAGTCCTCATATGGTGAGTTCATTAAGCTCATAATCAACACATCGTATAATCATTGCAGTGGAGTCAACTATTTTATTTTGACAATAAAATGATTTCATCATAAATGAATCATTTGATCATAGTTCAGTGATTTGAAATATTAAGATCCAAAGTGAATGGAATTATGGTCAATAGGTAATCATATGTCAATGATCTGAACATACGTCAAAAATATGATCATAGCTAATATAATGATCATAGATCAATGAGCTGATTATATACCAGTTAATCATAAGTCAGTGATTTAAATTGTTTGGCGAAAATTCAAATGCCTAGGTCATAGGAATTTTTTTTTAATTATATCGATTTTATCGACTATGATCTTACGTTAATGTTTTCAATTTGATCATAGATCAATGATTTGACCATAGATCAATGATTTGATCATAGATCAATGATTTGATCATAGATCAATGATTTGATCATAGATTAATGATTTGATCATGGTTCAATGATGAATCATGAGTCAATGATTTGAACATAAATGATCTTATCCTAAATCAAGGATTTGATCATAAATCAAGGATTTGATCATAGATCAATGATTTGATCAAAGATCAATGATTTGATCATAGATCAATGATTTGATCATAGATCAATGATTTCATCATAAGTCAATGGCTATATTGTATGTCAGTAATTTGGTCAAAGTTCTATGACATGATCTGTCAATAACTTGTTCATTTAGTTGATAAATGATTTGAATTAAGATCAGTGAGTTGATCATAAATCAATGATTCGAAAATATATCAAAGATTTGATTCCAAATCAAGAGCTATGGTTTCATTATTGATTGATTTGATCATAGATATTATCATAAATTAATTCAATCATAGATAAACGATTTGATAACCGATCAATGACTTGATCATAGACCAATGATTTGGTCATAGATCAATAATCTGATTATTGAGGTGTAATCTTTTATATTCATTTGTACTTAATTAAATTTTGATTCTTGAAATATTGATTTTTTCAAACATTTCCCCCATTGTATTTTTATTTGGTTTTGTGACTTTATGTTTCAAATGAACTACTTGTAGGTAGCGCAGTTATTGTTTTTGTTCAGTGGTTATAGTTTTTTATTTTTATTTTCTCTCTTTTTCGTTTCATTTTTTTGTTTGTTTGTTGTTGCTATTTTCATTCAACACTGAACCTGAACTAAACAATAACTAGACCATGACATTGGCCATATAAGGTGGTCCAAAACGCTTGTTTTCTGTATGTTTATTTTCTTCTGATTGTTGTTGTTGTTTTTTTGACATTTTTTATGTTCAGAAAAAAATGAAAACAAAACTGCGCTTCAATGGTTTCAACTGAAATGCGTGCTAATGACTATGACAAAAAACTTTTTTCTCAAGCAAATAAAGATGCAGACGGGGTGACAGAAACGGAAAGTAGAAAAAATCACAATCGGCCAAGTTTTGAATATTTGCCATCATCTCATAATCTCGGCAAGGTTTATTGACAATGACGTTTATTTTTTTATTTGTTTATCAATTTTTCTGCATTTTTTATTTGCCGTGCCTTCTCTGTCATTACCATCACCACCAGCGTCATCATCACCTTATTAAAATGAGATATTTTATGATGGAAAGTTTTTTCGGTTGACCACTAACAATTTGTACAAATAATTTGACATTCAATGAAGTGTGAAATGTTGGGTGACGAGAAAGGGGTTTTCACAACAACTATCTTTCTTTTCTTACAGCTGACAGTTATCTTGGCTAGTTTATTGACCTCATAGAGATTCTAGTGCTGCGTACACACGTGTTTGTAGTTTACAATGCCATAAAACTACCAGTTTACTTGAAGGAAATAAATTTGTCAAGATATTATCAGACTATCTTCCTCTAATACTTATCTCTGTTCCATGAAGCATTTCTTTGTCGTCTTCTTCTTCCTAAAAACAGGTTTCATGACAAAAATTTTAATTTGCAATTTCCTCATGTGTGACTACCCCAGCCGTTGTAGTTACAATAACATCAAAAACATATCACCAATGTTTGGTTGGTGTCTTCCCTGTTGATGGACTCCTCCTGATTTGGTATCAATCAAATTCCATCATTTCCATCGTTCGTTTGAAATTTCAAAATTCCATTTAAAAAAATTACACACAAAATTTGTATTTAATATTGGCAGGCATGTCTCTGATGGTTGTGCCAGGCCAGACCAGTTCAGTTCAGCCTACCCAAACCACCAACCATAGTTGAATATTTTTTTTATTGTTCATGTATTTGCTCTTGTTGTTGTTGTGCTCCACCTCCCTTCAAAAATGCAACACCAATAATAATCACGATCATCGGAATGCATTTAAAGTGAAATACGAAGTCAATGACCAAAATTTCCACCATAATAATTTTACGCAAATGGGTATTTAAACAAAAACAACAATTACAAAAACTACTACAACAACAATTAATTTGTTGGAAATTTATTTATTTTGATGTTGTTGTGCGTTGTTGCTGGCCTGTGTGGTTGTATCTGCTGTCGATTATTGCTGCATGCGCTACCACAGCCAGATTGAATTGTAACAATATACACATCAAATATTTTTGACAGGAAAGCATTGAATCGAGATTTTCAAATCCCATTGATCTACTTTTTGAGTTATTGACTCGAAGTCAATTAATTTATTTTTATATTAAGTTCATAATCTGTAATAAAAATTGTGGTCGTTGACCCGTCTAACTCGTGAAGGTATTGAACTGAACTTACTTACTTAGCTGGTTTGTGACAGAACTTTCGTTCCATAAGCCGAGCTTAAAAGCTGCCTCATCTGCTTGCGCAAGTACCCATGCTTCAGATCCATATAACAGCATGGGTAGTATCAGCGTCTTGTAGAGTGTGAGTTTGGTCTGGCGGGAGGTGGCCTTGCTTGATGTCATTCGTTTTGTTTATGGCGGTACCAAGGTATATAAAATCTTTGACTACCTCGAAGCTGTGGTTCTCAAGTTCCACAGTTGGTTCGAGTCTACTGGACGTCTTGCGCGTTGATACCATCAGCTTGGTCTTCTCGTCGTTTACTGCCAGACCCACTTTGGCAGACTCCTTCTCAATTTGTTCAAATGTGGCTGTTACCGCTCGCAATGTTCGACCCATTATGTCGATGTCACCTTGTCTGAATCCTCGTTCGGTATTAAAGGGCTCCGAGAGGTCCTTTCCGACTTTAACTATATAGCCTATCTGGTCAATGGTGGATTTGCCAGGACTGAAGCCGCATTGGTATGGTCCAATAATGTCATTGGCCATTGGCTTTAATCGTTCACACAGCACACTTGATAGTACTTTATATGCGATGGGAAGGAGACTTATTCCTCTAGAGTTGACACATATCCTGTCTTGTCTCTTTTTTGTGCACGGGACACAAGATGCTGAGGTTCCAATCATTGGGCATGCATTCTTCTAGCCAAACTGTACTAATCAGCTGGTGCAGGCTCCTTACCAGCATCTGACCACCAGTCTTGAATTGTTCGGCTTGTAACCCATCGGCACCTGCTGCTTTATTATTCTTCAGCCGATTAATTGCTATTCTGACTTCATATTGGCTAGGTGGTATACACTCTATACCATCATCTATTATTGGTTCTGGGGTATCCTCTTCGCCGCTATTATTTGATACCGGAAGTTTTTCAAAATGATCCTTCCATATCCTAAGCACGCTGTCTGTATTTGTCACCAGGTTTCCTTTTTCATCTCTAGGAGGAGGTTGTGCCTGCACTAAAGTCTTCGGTGTGGTGTTTTTCCCGTTGGTAGAATTTTTGGACTTCATTCTGACTCCTGTACATCTCGATTTGCTCACGCTCATGTTTTTCCTGTTCCTTCTTCTTTTTTCTGCAAATACGTTTTCCTCTTTCCTTTTCTCCCGATAGTTCTCCATCGCATTACGTGTTGCTACTGTCCGCAGGGTTGCCCTATACGCAGCGTTTTTCGTATCAGTAGCATCACGACACTCCTGAATGTACCATAGATTTTTGATGATGGTCTTTGGTACCAAAGTGTTGCTTTTGCTGCAGTATGTAGGGAATGGGCAATTATTTGCCATTGTGCTTCTATACTATTATCGGGACAAGAAGTGCTCATCTTTGTCTGTTGTGTCGAGTTTCATGGTTAGATCGCACCTTTGCTGCAACATGTAGAAGAACTTCGCTTTTATGCGGATTATAGCATATTCGTTCCTCATCTACTTGAACGTGAATACACAGGATGAATGTCTTCCATCTACCACAACATAATCAATTTGATTCATGTCTCGTTTCATGGCAGCTATAATAAAGGCTTAGATTTTTTAAAAAATATTTTTTTTTTTAATGTTGTTAATCTTTTAGTTTATTATTTGAATTGTATTAATTTTTAATTTAAATTCCGCTTTTGTTCTTATTCTTCTCATAAACCACCCTAATACATTCACCACGTGCAATACTATCGCTCGACCGACCGGCTCGATCATAAAGTGCGGTTTTCATCATAATTCCAACAATGCATTCATTGTCATGTTTCATGTCCATGTACGTACATCAGAGAAACTATGTCTAGTTTGATTACTGCTGTAACGCTAGATGCAGTCAATAGCGTAATGACCCCTTTTCCATAAAGTGGAAGGGAGGGGGAATACAAAAAAGGCCAGGGTATTTTTTATACAACAAAATATCGAACATAACACAAAACTTGTTAGACAACTATACCCGACTTCTTCTAGTTGACTTCTAAACTTTGAGAAAAACGTTACAAATTTTTAATTGAATAAAAACGAAAAAAACAAAACAAAAAATTAAAACAATTGAATATCGAATAGGGGCGAAATTGTTTATTGATGGAAATTATTTTTTTTTTTGTTGTTGTGCTTGGTTGTGGATGGTGATTGATTCATTTGTGAATACCCCAACTATTTGATTACCACTTGAACTCAGTGGTATGCACCAACGTTTTTTCCTTTGTTTTTTTGTGTTTGGATTTAATCGAATTTCTGTTCAATCAAATGCAACATTCTATGCCGGCCATTCAATCCGTGGCGATTTAGCAATTCATAAATAATACCGAAATGAGAACATTGGCGTTTTGGTGTTTCATTTCATTTCGAAATGTTTTAGCTGGTCAAACAAAACTTTAGCGATTTTGAGAATATGGAGTAGGATGAATAACATTAGTGCATAATTAAATACCAATAGAAATGAGTGGATTTTTTAAAAATATTTTTTTGCAGCATATCTAAAGGTTTGGATTTTTAAAGCACATATAAAGGCGTAATTTTTTTAAAGTATATCGAAAGGTGTAAATTTTTTAAAACATATCTAGAGATGTAAAATTTTTAAAGCATATCTAAATGCGTATTTTTTTAATGCATATCTAAAGGCGTAAATTTTTTATAGCATATCTAAAAGCGTAATTTTTAACATATCTAAAGGCGTGTTTTTTTAAATATTTTTAAATCATATCTTAAGGCGTGGATTTTTAAAAAATATTTTTTAAAGCATATCTTAAGGCGTGGATTTTTTAAAAAATATTTTTTAAGCATATCTTACGGCGTGGATTTTTTAAAAAATATTTTTTAAGCATATCTTAAGGCGTGGATTTTTTTAAAAAATATTTTTTAAAGCATATCTTAAGACGTGGATTTTTTAAAAAAATGTTTTTAAAGCATATCTTAAGGCGTGGATTTTTAAAAAAATATTTTTTAAAGCATATCTTAAGGCGTGGATTTTTTAAAACAATATTTTTTAAAGCATATCTTAAGGCGTGGATTTTTTTAAAAAATATTTTTTAAAAAAATATTTTTTAAGCATATCTTAAGGCGTGGATTTTTTAAAAAAATATTTTTTAAGCATATCTTAAGGCGTGGATTTTTTAAAAAATATTTTTTAAGCATATCTTAAGGCGTGGATTTAAAAAAAACATTATTATGGCATTTCTTAAGGTGTGGATTTAAAAAAAAAACATTTTTATGGCATTTCTTAAGGCGTGGATTTTTAAAAAAATATTTTTAAGCATATATAAAAACGTGAATATGATTCGAAAAAAGTTTTATAAGTCAAACCTACAAATGCAGGCTTTTAGAATACCTTTTAAAGACCTTTTATATTGTTTTTAATATTTTTACTGATAAAAAATGATGGTATTTCTTCTTAATTTTAATAAAAACAAATAATTATTAAATGTTTCTTTTACTGTAGTCGATAGGAGGCGTCCCCCCTCTCAATTCAATCACCAAGGAAATACTTTTAAGGCTATTACGCGATAAACTCAATGAACTTGCATTGAGTGAGCGATTGGAAGAAGTAGTAGCCTCCATTTGGAGGAATGCAAACAACAACAACGAAAGGCCAATAAATCCACAAATGGAGCGGCAAATATAGTCAATAAAAAACGAATACATAATTGTTGGTATTTTTTAAAAGCGATGATTTCATTAGTAAAATATTGCGATTGAAGAAAATAGTTTTTCCATTTTTTTTATTTTCAATATTATTTTTTATTTCTCTTTGTATCCAATGACTGGAATTTAAAATTGAAATTTGATTTTATTGTTGTGTATTGCCGCCCGTTTGTTGTAAAGGAAATCCGTCCATAATTTAAATGCATTTGAAAATACCCTCATTATTTTTTGTTCCAATATTTTTTCTTTTTTGCTTGGAATGCTGATAAAAAACTTCTGAGTAATCGTAGGTCATTGTAGGAAAGCAATCAGTGGGAACCTAAGGGTAATTAAGTAAAGTGCCTTTAACTTTGTGTGTAAAATGTTAATGGAATCTACATAAAGAATATTGTGTAGGGATAAAATCACTAAGTAGTCATGTTTTCTTTAGAAATTAAAGGCATTGGGGAAGGTCTTGTCGATAAGAACAATTTCCATCATCATTAATTTTCATTACTCCTTCTATATTGAGTCATATAAGATATATTTTACTTACAGCTCTAATTGATAAAGCGAAAAATATTCTTGAAAAATCATAAGCATTTTTTAAGACGTCGAACAATTATATGTTTTTAAAAATCACGCCTTTTGAAGCCTTAAGAAAACCTTGAAAACATATTTTCAAAAAAAAGTTAAACTTATAGTCCTTTAAAAATATCGTTTTTGCAGTCCTTGAAAGAAATGTTTTTATAGTCCCTGAAAAAATATTCTCTAAAAAATCCACGCCTTTGATAGCCCCTGAAAAAATATTCTCTAAAAAATCCACGCCGTTGTTAGCCCCTGAAAAAATGTTCTTTAAATAATCCACGCCTTTGATTACTTACTTTCTTACATAGCTTGTTACAGAACGGTTGTTCCATAAGCCGAGCTTAAAAAAGATTTCCAAGAGCGTCGGTCTTGTGCGCATCTCCTCCAATTTGAAAACCACGTTCCAAGATGTTGATTTCTACTTGGTCTTCCCATCTAATTCGTGGCCTTCCCCTTCTACGGGAACCATCAGTAGGCTAGCTTTTAAATGCCTTTTGAGCTGGGGCATTCTCATTCATTCGCATAAGATGGCCTAGCCACCGTAGTCGCTGCAGCTCAATACGACTGTCCGCGTATAAATTGTAAAGCTCGTGGTTCATTCGACGTCGGTATTCACCGTCGACGCAGATCGACCCGTAGATCTTTTGGGAGAATTTTTCTTTCAAATACCCCAAGAGCTGCCTCATCTGCTTGCGCATGTACCCATATAAAAGCACGGGTAGTATCAGCGTCTTGTAAAATGTGAGATTGGTCTGGCGGGAAGTGGCCTTGTTTTTAAACTGCTTACTTAGACCATAGTAGCATCTGTTGGCCACCATAATCCTTCTCCGAATTTCAAAACTGATGTCATTCGTTTCATTTATGGCGGTACCAAGGTATATAAAATCTTTGACTACCTCGAAGCTGTGGTTCTCAAGTTCCACAGTTGGTCCGAGCCTACTGGACGTTTTGCGCGTTGATACTATCAGCTTGGTCTTCTCCATTTACCATTTACTGCCAGACCCACTTTGGCAGACTCATTCTCAATTTTATCAAAGGTGGCTGTTACCGCTCGCAATGTTCGACCCATTATATCGATGCCATCGGCGTAGTCGAGTAATATATGTTGCCATTTCTGTTCACTTTTGCGTCTTGTATGACCTTTTCCAGCTGGATGTTAAAAAGATCACACGACAAATTGTCACCTTGTCAGAATCTTCGTTCAGTATTGAAGGGTCCAATAGGTCCTTTCCGACTTTAACTGCTGACCTTGTGCCACTTAAAGTTGTCCTGCATAACCGTATTAATTTTGCAGGAATGTCGAACGTAGACATGGCTTTAAACACCTCTGAGCGGATAGGGCTATCGAATACGGCTTTATAGTCGACGGCCTTTTTCGTGGGCCTTTTCCAGGATTTGACGCTGAGTGAAAATCTGGACAATGGTGGATTTGCCAGGTCTGAAGGCGCATTGGTATTGTCCAATTTCATTAACCCTTGGCTTCAGTCATTCACACAGTACGCTGGATAACACTTTATATGCGTTGGGAAGGAGACTTATTCCTCTATAGTTGTTACATATATTATTGTCTCCTATTTTGAACAAGGGACACATGATGCTTAGGCCCAATCATTGGGCATGTCAAATTGTGCTAATCAGTTGGTGCATGTCCCTGATCAGCGTCGGACCACCGGTCTTGAATAGTTCGGCTGGTAGCCCATCAGCACCTGCTGCTTTATTATTCTTTAGCCGATTGATTGTTATTCTTGGCTAGGTGGTATAAACTCGATACCGTCATATCTTATTGGTTTTCACCACCACTATCTGATACCAGAAGCTTTGTAAAATGATCCTTGCAGATTCTCAGCACGCTGTCTGTATCTGCCACCAGGTTTCCTTCTTCATCTCTACAGGAGGATGTGTCTACACCGAAGCCTTCGGTTTGGTGTTTTACCCGTTGGTAGAATTTTCGGACTTCATTCTGACTCCTGTACATCTTGATTTGCTCACGCTCATTTTTTTCTTGTTCCTTCTTCTTTTTTCTGAAAATACGTTTTTCCTCTCTCCTTTTCTCCCGATAGTTTTCCATCGCATTACGTGTTGCTACTGTCCGCAGGTTTGCCCTATACGCTGCGTTTTTCATATCAGTAGCATTACGACACTTCTGATCGTATCATGGATTTCTTGATGGTGGTCTTTGGTACCCAAGTGTTGCTTTTGCTGCAGTTTGTAGGGAGTGGGCATTTCTCTGCCACTGTGCTTCTATATTATTATCGGGACAGGGGGTGATTTTGTCAAGCAGTTAGGTAAGTTGAGCGGAGTAGGCTTCTGCTATCGCTTGTATTTGTAGTTTTTCGAAGTCAAATTTCCTTGTTACATTAGATCGCACCTTTGCTGCTACATTAAGACGGGTGCGTACCTTGACTGCCACAAGGTAATGGTCCGAATCGATATTCGCTCCCCTTCCGTCTATCACAACATGATCGATTTGATTTCTCGTTGTTCGATCGGGAGAAATCCAAGTGGCCTTGAATCTTGAATCTGCTAACTACCATGTTGTTTGCTGCCGCGAAGGCAATCAACCTCATGCCGTCGTCTGATCTTTCTTCATCGAGGCTGAATTTTCCGACGGTGGGGCCAAAGATATTTTCCCTTCCGATTTTTGCATTAAAATCTCCTAGTAGAATTTGAATGTCATGGCCAGGGCAACGATCATTTGCTGTTTCTAGGCGCTCGTAAAATATGTCTTTGGTTTGTTCATCTTTATCTTCGGCGGAGCATGGGCGCAAATGATACTGATGCACTCAACCCATTTTTTATAGTTCTTATGGGAGAACTCGCGGCACATATTAGATCACTATTTCATCGGGTGATGAAATTAGCTCCCCAGGTGGCACCGCGGGGAGGCCAGTGTCCACAATTAAGATGGAAGAGGGACCAAGATAAGCCTGGCCATGTTAAAGCCAATCAGAGCCGTTGCATGGTATCTATCATCCCCTACGCCACCTTTTTTTTAAATACCACCCTTCAAAAAAATCTTGTAATTTTTTTGTTTTGATACTTTTCAAATTAATCTTAAGCTCTCTTTTTTAATTGTATATTTTCATTTGTTTGGTGTCGAAAGACATGCGAGCGAGCAAGTCCTTGGCGAATAAATGCCAATGAATTTCCATGTTAATTATCAATTGAAATGTCTTAATCGTTTCGGTTTTTATTTTTTTCGCTTTTCGGTTGGCATATAAAAATAATGATTTCATCTAAGAAATTACTAAATCGAATCGTAAAAATATGGCCAAGAACAAAACAACGTAAAACCAAATTGGAATAAGCAAAAGAAATTGTGTTTTTGCATGACTCTCGCCGATACTCGGTTCCATTCTATATTATTTTGGTCGTGTTCTTCTTCTTTTTGGTTGGCTGATAATAATGGTGATGAGCATTTGTTGTATTGGTAATATTACAAAGTGGGAAGCAAAGTGGCGTTATGTCTGTGGCAGGTTGGCATGATGTCTGTCGGAAAGATACAACACACATAGAACAGAACAGTAGTGAAAAGGGGAGGGGTGGAAAATCAGGTCAAGGTTAGTTACAACATTTTTGTGTAGTTCTTCGTTTTGTTTTATTGTCTTTGGAAGCAGATGATGATGATAAAAAGCATCTGTATTAATTTTGTTGTTGTTGTTGCTGTTTAGAATAAATGTATTTTAAAGTAAGCTATTATAATGAAGAGCATAATAATGAAGATTGTTCCCTTCCCTGTTACAGTCAACAATTTTTGCCTTCTTAACTAAATGAGTCATAAATCTTGCAATGGAGTACTTTTTTCGAAAACTATTTTCATTTTAAAATGGCATTATTTTATTTGAGAGAAGGGCAATGAACGCATAATGTGAAAAATGTTGATAGAGGGGGGAAAGGGATGAAGGGAGGGTGGGACTATTTTATGTTTATAAACAAAATGCATCGACATCACTTAAATACATGAACATAAAAAGCAAATTTTCTTAATGAAATATTTTAGATAAATAAATATAAAGGTTATCGAGTGGCGCCCAACATATGGTAGCCTACAACCCTAAATAAGGTATTCATATGTGTTTTTTACATCAGGGTTCTGAGAGAAAGTACAACATATCTGCAAGATATTCTCATGATCAAAGACAGAAATATTTTTTAAAGTTGTACTTTAACCTGTATTTTAAAAAAATTTACGCCTCTTTTGGTATTTGAAAATTTTTTGTTAAAAAATCCACCCCTCTTTTATTTACTTGGCTGGCTTGTTACAGAACGGTTGTTCCATAAGCCGAGCTTAAATGCCTTTTGAGCTGGGGCATTATCATTCATTCGCACAACATGGCCTAGCCATCGTAGTAAAGTTCGTGGTTCATTGAACGCCGATATTTGCGTCGACGCAGATCGGCCCGTAGATCTTTCGGAGAATTTTTCTTTTAAACACCTCAAGAGCTGCCTCATCTGCTTGGGGAAGTACCCATGCTTCAGATCCATACAACAGCAGGGGTAGTATCAGCGTCTTGTAAAGTGTGAGTTTGGTCTGTCGTGAGGTGGCCTTGTTTCTAAACTGTTTACTTAGACCATAGTAGCATCTGTTGGCCATCACAATCCTTCTCCGAATTTCAAAACGGATGTCATTCGGTTTAATTATGGCGGTACCAAGGTATAAAAATTTTAAACTATCTCGAAGCTGTAGTTCTCAAGTTCTCAGTTCGTCCGAGTCTACTGGACGTCTTGCGCGTTGATACCATTAGCTTGGTCTTCTCGCCGTTTACTGCCAGACCCACTTTGGCAGACTCCTTCTCAATTTGTTCAATGGTGGCTGTTACCGCTCGAAATCTTCGACCCATTATATCGATCTTAAAAAGGTCACACGACAAACTGTCACCTTGTCTGAATCCTCGTTCGGAATTAAATGGCTCCGAGAGGTCCCTTCCGACTTTAACTGCTGATCTTGTGCTTGTTGAAGTTATCATGAATAGCCGAATTAATTTTGCAGGAATGCCAAACGCAGACATGGCTTTATACACCTCTGAATGGATAGGGCTGTCGAATGCTGCTTTATAGTTGACGAATAGGTACAATGTTTCGATGTGTTTTTCGTGAGTTTTTTCCAGGATTTGGCGCAGGTGAAAATCTGGTCAATGGTGGATTTGCCAGGTCTGAAGCCACATCGGTATGGTCCAATAATGTCATTGACCACTGGTTTCAGTCGTTCACACAGTACGCTGGATACCACTTTATATGCGATGGGAAGGAGACTTATTTCTCTATAGTTGGCACATATCGTCTTGTCTCCTTTTTTGTGTACGGTACACAGGATGCTGAGGTTCCAATCATTGGGCATGCATTCTTCTAGCCAAATTGTATTATTAAGCAGGTGCATGCTCCTTACCAGCATCTGACCACCAATCTTGAATAGTTCGGCTTGTAACCCATCGGCACCTGCTGCTTTATTATTCTTCAGCCGCTATTCTGCTATTCTGACTTCATCTAGGCTAGGTGGTTTTGGGGTATCCACTTCACGGCTACTATTAGATACCAGAAGTAGCAAAATGCTCCTTTCAGATCCTCAGCACACTGTCTGTATCTGTCACCAGGTTTCCTTCTTTATTTCTACAGGAGGATGTGCCTGCACCAAAGCCTTCGGTTTTGTGTTTTACCCGTTGGTAGAATTTTCGGACTTCATTCTGACTCCTGTACATCTCGATTTGCTCACGCTCACGTTTTTCTTGCTCTGTCTTCTTATTGGAAAAATATTTTTAAGAAATCCGCGACTCGTTTTTGGTCCTTGAAAAATATTTTTAAAATATCCACGGCTCATGTTTTTGTTATTTACTATAAAAGTTCCTACTAAAATTGATATTTTTGTGCCTAATAGTGTCTAATTTTAGACTAAACAACTAATTACAGATGTTCAAGGTCAATTTATTTATTCTATAAATCATATACAAGTTGCATGACTCTTGGTGGCTCCTCCTTCACCTCCAATGCATTTTAATTTAATTAATTGTAACTGTACTACCTCAGTGATAAATAGAAATTACAATATTCGTGATGATTTCCATTAATAACTTCAACCTTCTCTATTCATTGCAGAACAAACCCTTGGTGGTGGAACCCATTGACTTTGAAGGTTTCATAGCTAAAAATAAAACACTAATACAAAATGATTCACATCGTGAGCTGCTTATGTATCCAAATGATGATGTTTCAGTAAGTAGATTTGGTTAATTAAAATTTAATTTATTATTTCAATTTAAATAATCCCTTTATTTGTTTTTTAGGAAATCATTTTACCCCGGAAATTACGCACAAATACCAAATCGATAGTAGATATTTTCGAACCGCCAAATGTGGCCATTATTTGTCCACTACATGGTGGTGGTGGAACAAACGGTACCAATGGTACACACAATGTATCACGACAAAATAGCAGTGCCTCCAATAGTCCACGCAGTACACAACGTCAAATTAGCAATCAATCGAACACATCGACTGTCTCCAATGGTTCAGCCCACAATGGACAACTTTCACGAAAATCATCAACATCACAAAATTCATCCCACTTAGATTCGATTAAATCTCCCACATCATCACATGAATCCTATGAATCGGCCTTGTCATCGCAAGCCACCCCAACTGGTGGTGCCAACCGTTCAATATCTTCATCAAGTTCAACGCTGAAGTCGAGCAATTTGGCCCAACCCGAAGATGATGATGATTTGGAAGATGTGGATGAGAGTACGCTGAATAATGGAAATGTCGGACCCAAATCGGAATGTTCTCGGTTTACAAGACAGGCCTTATATACATACCGGGCTAAAAATCACATTATCCACTATAAATATAGTGCATATGGTGGAACGTGTCATGATTTACCCAAGTGAGTTCAAATTGGAGTTTAATTTCGTAATTTTGTTTTGAAATCTAATTTTTGTTTTAGGTTAAGTCCCCCTGAAGTCCTTCGTGAAGAGGTATATGAAATTGATGCCGATCAGGATCGTATTGATGAACAAATGTCTCGCTCTCAAGCTGATTCAATTACCAAACAAGGTTATCTTCTGAAGGGGCCGGATTCAGGTTCAGATCGCATGTTTGCCAATATTGGTAATAAGTCATTTAAGCGAAGGTAAGTCATTTGATCGAGGGCTCAAATGAAAGATTAATTTGTTTTGGATATAAATTTATATTTGTAATTTATCCGGTTTAGGTTGAACTATGCCTTTAGCATCCATCCGACTTCACATTTGTGTAGCCCTCAATAAACTACGGAATATTGTTATTATTTTTAGGTATTAGGTTCAAACAGAGAAAAAATACGAATATTGTTTTGGATTATTTCCCTGTTCAACAACGTATTTTTTCTGGGACTAACCCAAAAGTTTATGTTCTACTAAATCACACCTTTTTCTCGCCCTAAACCATAGGCTTTTGTTTTAAATCGAGGTTCCATTTGACCACTCACTTTTTGAAGCCCCAAAGCATAGAATGTTATCGAAGTTTTTGGTTCTATCTAACCTCGACATAAACCCGTCGATATTGTCACACTTTTTGCAGCTAGAAATTAGGACACAATAATGGGTTTAGGCTCTTTATCCATCCATCCGACTTCACCTTTGTGTAGCCCTCAATTAACCCGGGAATTTGTTCATAAAACTTCAGGCCGTCTGAATAAAGGGAAAATATGAATATTGTTCTATATTATTTCCCTGTACAACAACGTATTTTACAGGGACTAACCCATAAGGCATTGTCCATGTTTTAAAATTCCCGAACTAGGGATTTAGGTTCTACTTAGTCTCACCTTTTTGTTGTCCTAAAACAAAGGATTTTGCCTTGAATTGAGGTTCCATTTGACTACTCACTTTTTGAAGCTCTAAGCCAAAGAATTTAGTTTTTTTCGGTTCTATCCAACATCAACAAATAACCCGTCGATATTGTCACACTTTTTGCAGCTAGAAATTAGGACACAATAATGGGTTTAGGCTCTTTACTACTATGTATTTCAGTAGCTAAAGCATTGGCTATTGAATTCAGGATATATACACCCCATTTTAGATCATGAACAGCAAGACTTCGTCATAGATTTAGGGTTTTCCCAAACACGCCCTGTTGTAGCCATAAATCGTAGGATTTTGTCATGGTTCTAACCAACCCCGCCTTTTGCCCCATCTAAACCTCACGTGATTGCTCAAATGATATGATCTTTCCAACTTGTTTATCTAATATTTAGACAGGACCTTTTTAGAGTTCAATTCACTTGTTATCCATTATCATTTATTTTCCCATCTTTCAGATACTGCTACTTGAGGCAAGAAGTAGACGGCACTTATATATTGGAACTGCACAAAGATGAAAAACAATGTGAAGCCAAAGCCACCATAGTCATGGACTTTTGTACTGAAGTAGTACAGGTAAATATTTTAAAATTCTATATTTTGAAAATATATTCAAATAACACTCATATATCCCGAATTTTTTTACAGAACCCCAAAAGAGGTCGCTTCTGTTTTGAATTACGAATGACAGCCGGGCATAAATCGTTCACCTTGGCCGCCGAAAATGAAGAAGATTTAAAAGATTGGCTGAGTAAGCTATCCTCAGTTCTGCAACAGAATAAAATACAAGAAGATAAACGTAATGCCTCCTTGGAAAGGACAACAACACCACAAGCACCCCAATCGGCCGCGAGCAATTGTAGTACCACGAGTAGTAACAGTAGTAATAATAGCATAATGTTTGGCACCCTTAAAGGTCTAGATCAATCGATGAATCCACAATTAATTAAATATGGTCGGGAAACAGATATTTCCATTGCCCAGGCGAGGCGAGAACATCGTCGTCGTTTATTTGCCAACTATCAGTCAACTGCCAAAGCCACTCCCAGCGATAATGTTGAACAATATCGTGAACAATTTGGTAAACGTCTTCTCATAAATTGTCGTAGTTTAAAATTCCGCCTACAATGTCCCACGGATAGTCAATTCTCGGTGGATGGTGATCATTTGTGCCAAGTGGAACCCTATATAACTAGTCTGGCCCTATACGATGTACGCGCAGGACGCAAACTAACCGAATCCTTTTATTTTAATATTAACGATGAACATGTCCGTGATATGTTACCCTCAAAACCAGTTCCCGATTCTGTGGCCAACTCCAATATACCACGTAAAGAGACGCAAAATGATGAACGCACAAGGCAAACATCTCAGGCATTCTCAACGCTAATCGAAAATCTTTCAGGGGAATTACAAAAATGCACAAAAGAACAATTTGCCCAATTGCGTCAGGGTATATTTTCGGTGACGGCGCCACACACAGATATATTTTTAGTATTGAAAATTGAGAAAATATTACAAGGTAATATTGTACAGGCTGTGGAACCTTATCTCAAGGCAAATCGTGATCCAAAATTTGCCCAAAAGTTACATAAAAACATTCGCAACTATGCCCAAAATATTGGTCACTATAGACAACCATTTGCCTGGGCCGCTAAGCCTCTATTTAAACCCTATAGTCATGAATTGGATACCGAGAGAAATGAATTTGAATTTAACATCTTGTATCGCCAAGAAGTAAATAAACTAAAAGATGAAGAGTTATTGAAATTCTTGGTAGATTATCGTAAACCGGAAAAGTTAAGTAAACTAACCGTCATACCAGGACAATTGAAATTAACCATAGAGGAAGTGGAAAAAGTTCCATGTAAGTATTCTAAAAGTGTGACTAACTCACATTTGTGTATTAATATATGTGTTTTCCATGTTATCCCTTTTCTCTAGTTTCATTTACAAAATCTTTAGTTCCTTTGGCCCATAACACAACAATGTCTTCCAAAGTGGCCAGTTTGGAAATAACCGAATTCCAAAGTTCTTGTGAAAGAGATTGTCAACCATATACAACATTTTGTAATCATTTATTTGTGTATCCATTGTCTTTGCAATTTGATAGTCAGAAATTGTTTTCACGAGCCCGCAACATAACCGTTGTGGTTGAATTACGAGATTCCGATAAGGAAAATGCCAAACCATTAAAGGTAAAATAAACATTAGCCTACTTTTTTGTGTACTCAATGTATAACACTTTCCTTTCTTCGTGTGTGTTTGTGTCTATTATTTTTAGTGTATTTATGGTCGTCCTGGTCATGATTTTCTAGTTTCCCATATAGCCTGTCCTGTGCTGCATCACAACACCACTCCGACATGGTATGAAGAGCTAAAGCTGCGTTTACCTTTGGGCCTATTTCCCGAACATCATTTGCTGTTCTCCTTCTATCATGTTTCGTGTAATTTGGGCAAAAAACGCGATGCCTCAGCATCGTTTGAAACACCTATTGGTTATGCTTGGCTGCCGTTGTTGCAAAAAGGCAAAATTAATTTGGATGAACAAATAATACCGGTAGCAGCATCATTACCCGTTGGCTATTTGAGTATACAGCCATTGGGTCTGGGTAAAGGGGTAAGTAAAATGGAATTTGTTAAGAAAATTATTATTTATTTATTTGTGTGAGTGTGCGCGACTTCATCAATGCCACAGTTATTAACAAAAAAAGTGAAGCCTATTCCACATAAGAGATATTTAGATTTGTGCATGTTTTTGTAGTTAATGAGGGCAAAGTATTAAATACTATTGTTGGGAATATAAAATTCTTATAACTCAAAAATGTAGAATTGTAATATTCCTCTTAATAAAATGATCCGGCTTACGACTGATAACTGCTCAGTTATGATGTGAAAACACATAGGTTTTTAATAAACCTAATTACAAACATTACAATGAAATCTCAGTTCTAATCTATTTGTAACAGGATATCTTTGTTACGTATTCAAATTGGTATTCTCTGCTACGTTTTCTGTGATATTTTTAGAGGTAGATGAAAGATATGGACTTCGATGATGAATTCAATAATTTCAAGGTATATTGGTTTTCGGGGGAAAAAGGTAGAGGATATCATTTTAGAGCAATCAATACATTTGACAACGAACTAGACAATAGCATAAATATTGAAATGCTATCGGAAGAAGCAAGAATTCGCATATTATTATCTTATCTTATTTATAATTTTCTTATTTCCCATCCCTTGTCTACATACATCAGACCCTTTTCCAAAGCTCGATAATTATTTCATACACTTTATATTTTCAACAAAATCTGGCTGATATAAAGCCCTTTTAACGCAACAGTAAATAAATCGAATAGGTGTCAATAAATATAATTTTTTATAGTTTAATACAAAATACTCTTATATAATTTTTTTATTGATTGAATCATTAAGAATATTCAAAAAGTGTATTAATATACTGAAGATCATCTATGTATTTATCTCAAGGGGGTCTTCTAGAAAGAAAACTATGCAAATGGCATTGAAGTTAAAATGCCTGCAATAACCTCCACTCAGTTCTTTTCAACTAAATGTAAAGTATAGAAACACGATATTCGTATACTGAAGAATCAAAAAGCACCTATAAAAGCCTCTATGTATTGAGACCTTTCAGAGCAATCAAAAAACCCCTATAAAGTCCTCCCAAGAGAGAATCATTACTTCGAGTATTGTCGTGTGTTCCAGCAACACTTTTCTAAATGGAACCCAATTTTTTTTTTAATTTGATCCAAATAATAATTTTAAGCGATTTAGCTCTAAATCTCTTAAATGTCACCGCTAGAAAAAAAATTATAATAAAAAAACATTAAAGAAAAATACAAGAAAAAAATTGGATGAACGTGTATTTTGACCCCGACGTGATTTGAACACGCAACCTTCTGATCTGGAGTCAGACGCGCTACCGTTGCGCCACGGAGTCTTGTGTGGGATATCAACTAAACATGACATATATGTTGTACAAAACAATGTGACTCATTTCGTTTGGTTGTGCTGTTGTTTATATTAGTATGTATTTGTACAGTCTGACTGTTATTAACATTACAGTGTTACTGTTAGCAGTGTTGCCAACAGTTTTAACAGTGCTTTGTAAACTGTAAACACAAAATATGTTATTTTATTTATTAATAGAACAGCAGGGCCTTTAAAACTGTGAATGATTATCATTTATGTATGTTTGAGGGATATTCAGTAAAATGTCCGATGCTATAGTTCAAGTTTGGACATAGGTCGTATATAATAATTTAATAAGATTAAGAGCTAAATTTTTAATATTTTATTAAGGCGACCAGATTTTGAATATGAAAATTGATGACAAAAAGAAAAATATTTATTTTTAATAAAAATAGTAGTATGTGTAGATTTATTACTTATAAATATATTAAGTGAGTTAAAATCGTTAAGTACGACCAGGCCAAATTTTTGGTTCGAAGCGAATAACCTTGGGATCTTTATATAAGGAACATAGCAAAGAAGTATACCTATGTCGACTATGTTTTCCAATACTATTTTCCAACCCATAGGCTACAAGGAATAGTAAATTACAGTCACTTTAAATTAAAAAAATAATAATAAAAAGATTTTGTTATATTGGGGACACCTAGAAACATAGAACCTAAAATATCAAATTACAGCCGATTCAGTATCAAAGCGTGCCCAAAAACTCTGAAAATCCAAAACTTCCAAAGTTTCCACATGCTGGTTCATTTTGAATGATTTTTTAACTCTGAGAGTAGAGGTTTTTCGGAGTATGAAATTATCGGTAAATGTAACTATCAAACTTTCCTCGAAGACGATTTTAGGAAGACCATTAATCTGTCCGTCTGATATTACCTTTGTCAAAGTTCATCAGCTACCATCTGTAGTGTAGCCATGCCACCATACTTCGATTAGGTTTTCAATGGTTCTACGAAATATTAAACCTTAGGTCTTAGACAGTGTTGATTTTGTCATAGCAGGTTACTGGTTTTCCTAGGTTTTTTCCTGTGGAATATGCTTCATATAGATTTATAGTATATAATAAAAATCTACAATATTTATAAAATACCTACATTTTTTTACATTATTAAATAACGGCTTTCTTAACTAACATTTTATGTTTTCTTTTGTTTCATAATGTTTAATTTACGACATTGGCTATCATTGCATTTGTGTTAACTTTGGACACATGAAACAACACATTTTCATCACAATTACCACAAAAAAAAAAAAAAAAACATGCAAAAACACAATACTTACTATATTTCAATATTCACCAAATCACATCAACACCTACCACATTTCCGTTATTTTTGTTGTTGTTCGATATTACTGCTATCTACAAAACATTACCATACTTTTAGCAGAATTGTGGACCGGAGGTACAATGGATCGATAATCAACGACCATTATTTGCCGTAGCCCTGCGTATGGATTCCACCGTGCACACAGCCGATCAACATCTACACAATTTCTTTGTCCATTGTGAGCGACTACTGGAAGGTGGTAAAACTACAGCTATGCCTGCTGAAACAGAAACATGTAAAATCTTAAAAGCTGCCCATGCCATAGATGTAACTACGTTAATTAACTATTTACCAACTCTGCTGAATGAATTATTTACCCTGCTGGTACACACCCAATCGGAAGAGGTTGGATTGAATATTATCCGCTTGCTAATCAATATTATACACATTATAACAGAGGATGCTGGACGCAAGGAATTGTTAAGTTCCTATGTCACATATGTCTTCCATGCGCCCTACTATTCACAGAAAATCTCACGTACGGTCCATGGAGAGCTATGCCGTCACTTGCCAACTATTTTACATCCCAACAATACGGATTTCTTGGTCGTACATAAATTCATGAGATTTTCAAATATATTTTTCGATTTGATAATTAAAAGTATGGCTCAGCATTTGTTGGATACGGGACGGATACGTATGCTGCGTAATGAACGTTTCCCGAAAGAGTTTCCCACAAGGGTGGAGACATTGGTAAAGACTTTGATACCCTACCTAATATCACGCTATAAAGATTTACCCGTGGAGACACAGTATTTAAATAAATCCCTCTCACAATTTATACGCAAATGCCTAACATTTATGGATCGCGGATTTGTCTTTAAACTCATTCGCTATTATATGGAACAATTTTCTCCAGGGGATCCTCGTGTCCTGCAAGAATTTAAATTTAATTTTCTGCAAGAGATATGTCAACATGAACATTATGTGCCATTTAATTTACCCTTTGTTATGAATCCGAAAAATCGTCCACCCGAAATGATGCAACATTTCAATTTGACTGAAGAATTTTGTCGCCAACATTTCTTGTCCGGTTTGCTGTTACAGGAATTGAAAAGTAGTCTCAATGAAATTGGCCATGTGCGCCGTCATGCTTTGAAGGTGTTGAAAAATCTACTGGCCAAACATGAACTGGATGATCGTTATCAGAATCGCGGACAATTGTCACGGATCGCTTTGCTCTATGTTCCCTGGTTGGGCATTGTAATGGATAACATACAACGTATCAATGATTTGGCAGAGGTGTGCACTCCCAATGGTCATGTCTATGCTGATTCAGCTTCGTATACCCAACGCCTATCATGTTCCAGTAGTTATGTCTTTGGAAAAGATTCCACCTTGAATTCAAGTACTTCGACACCAAGAGGTAAAAATCGTGCCACTCTACACATAGATCATCCTAGTCCTTTGCGAGCCTCCGTACATATTAAAGAAACGAATTATTTTGCTGCAATTGCCACGGGTAATATTATAAGCAATGGATGTTCCGACTCGTCACTGAATTCCCTAAACTCGGATTCCCAAAATTCCCAAGACACCACTCTCGGACCCACCACAAATGGCAATCACACCACCGTTACGGGTGACTGTAATGAAGTTGCCCTGCGAAATGGCCACAATCGTTCAATTAGCGTTTCCCACACTCTGGTCCAGCAAAGGTTCGATAAATTTTCACCCTCTGAGAGTAGAGATTTCTTGCTTGGTTTCCTGTTTGTCATTAAGTATTTGTCACAGGAACAAATGATTGGCTGGTGGCAGAATTGCAACGAGACCGAAACCCTCAACTTCCTTAGCATTCTAGAATTGTGTCTGCTGCAATTCCGCTATGTTGGCAAAAAGAATCTCAATATGAGTGATGATTCTAAGGATGCCCGTGCTTTAAGGGCAGCCAAGGCTAGTACCTTGCCAGCTAGATGCTCACCAGCCAATTTGGAAAGTAATGGTTCAACCCAACCTGGCATTCATGAAACTGGGACTTTAAATCATCCTCAGACACGTGAAAATCTACTGGACGAAACGGCACGCAATCAGAGGGCTCTCTATGAATCCAACTTGGCCACAGAGGTGGGTATGATCATACTCGATTGCCTGGGTCTATTTGCTGTGCAATTCCGTCACAAACTCATCGATAGTTTGATATTACCCAAACTGGCCCGAGTCTATTTGAAATTCCTGCAACTTGGTCAATCTGAATCGCTGTCGAAGCATGTATTCGCCGCCCTGCGGGCTTTCATCAACAACTTCTCACCAGCCTTTTTCAAAGGTAATGCCATTCTATGTGGTCAAATGGTCTATGAATTGCTGAAGGCTTGCGATAGTCGCTTGGTACAAATACGCCATGAGTCCTGCGCGGTTTTATATCTGCTCATGCGTAGCAATTTCGAATTTAGTGGCCGTAAAGGTTTGACACGAGTTCATCTACAAGTCATCATTTCGGTTTCACAAATGATTGGCAATGTCATTGGCCTCAACAATGCCCGCTTCCAAGAAAGTCTTTCCATAATCAACAGTTATGCCAACAGCGATAAGGCCATGAAAGGTACCGGATTTCCAATGGAAGTTAAAGATCTGACACGGCGTGTGAGAACAGTACTAATGGCCACAGCACAAATGCAAGCCCATCACATGGATCCGGAGCGACTCTTAGAACTACAATATTCCCTGGCGAATTCCTATGCCTCCACGCCTGAATTACGGCACACATGGTTGGTCACAATGGCTCGGAATCATGAACAAAATGGCAATCTCTCTGAGGCCGCTTGCTGCCATTTACACATTGCCGCCCTTATGTCGGAATATCTACGTCTCAAAGGTAGCTGTAACATAAAATGGGGTTCTTCGGCATTTGCCAAAATCTCTCGTAACATTCATCGTGATGAACAGGGTCTGAAATTGGATGCTGGCACTCAAGATTCACAGTATACCGAACAAATGCTATTGGAACAATTGAAACAATGCGCCTTGTATTTGGATACTGCCGAGCGGTACGAATGTTTGGGTGAACTATATAAATTGATTGTGCCCATATATGAGAGAACGAGAAATTATAGTGATCTGCAGGAATCACATGAACATTTGGCCAAAGCATACGCGAAAATTATTGAAGTTAATCGTTCGGGTAAACGTATGCTGGGACGTTTCTACCGGGTGGTATTTTATGGCATGGTAAGTTGTAAATTGTTTGAATGGATTTCTTGCAATCTTATGTTTATACTTTTTGTTTGCAGATGTACTTCGAAGAGGATCATGCTGTTGAATATGTCTACAAGGAACCTAAACTTACCTCATTGAGTGAAATTTCAGAACGTCTAGCTAAACAATATAAGGAGAAATTTGGTGCTGATGTGGTGAAAATGATTATGGATTCGTCACCGGTAAGCATTGGAACCGAATAATTAGTAAATGTAGTTAATAAATTAATAATAAAAAATACAAAAGAGGAATGCAATTGAAGGAGATTTGATGCTAAAGTGGTGAATGATCAGCTCCAAATAGCTTTTAAGATTTTTCATCTAACTAGCACTCCTGTAGACCTATGTATTTCGTTGCCGGTTCTATGTGGATAATAGATCAAAATAGATCTTCGGAATCACTATATAAAACGTATTAATGATTTGGCAGAGGTGTGTACCCCCTTTCTATGCGTATTAAGCGTCATATTTCATGTTTCAATAGTTATGTCTTTGATACAGCTTCAACCTTTAATTGAAACATTTCGACGCCAAGAGAATAATTTCGGGCCATTCCACACATAGAACATTTAAGTAGGCTCGTATATACCTTCTAATGGTTCATGCTTTTGAATTGCTCATTCAGAGCATAGTAGCATCTGTTAACTAACACTATTCTTCTCCGGATTTCAAAACTGATGTCATTAGCTTTGTTTATGGCAGTATCGAGGTATATAAAATGGTTCACTACCTCGAATCTCTAGTTTTCAAGTTCTACAGTTGGTACGAGTCTACAGGACGTCTTGCACATTGATACCATCAGCTTGGTCTTCTCGCCATTTACTGTCAGTCCCACTTTGGCAGACTCCTTCCCAATCTGTTCAAAGGTGCCTGTTACTGTTCGCAATGTTCGACCCATTTTGTCGACGAGTAACATATTCTGTTTGGTGTACAGAGTGCCATTTCAATTCACATTTGCCTCTCGTATGACCTTTTCCAGCAGGATGTTAAATATGTCACACGAAAACTGTCACCTTATCTGAATCCTCGTTCGGTATTGTAGGACTCCGAGAGGTCCCTTCCTACTTTAAGTGTCGTCCATATGTCAGTTAAAGTTATCCCGCATAGCCATTTTAATTTTACAGGAATGCCAAACGCAGATATGGCTTTAAATACCTCTGAGCGGATCGACGAATAGGTGGAATGGGTCCATGTATTTTTTTTTTTTGGTCCTTTCCAGGATTTGGCGCAAAGTGAACATCGGGTTAATGGTGGATTTGCCAGGCTTGAAGCCGCTTCAGTTGTTCACACATTACGCTGGATAGCACTTTATCGGTTTTTTTTAATGTAGGCAGAATTTTCCAATTTTGCATTAAAATCTTCTAGCATTTTTATTTCATGGTCAGGGCAGCCGTCATATGCTGTTTCTAGGCTCTCGTAAAATATATATTTGGTCTGCTCATCTTTGTCTTCGGTCGGACCATGGGCGCAAATAAGACTGATGTAGAAGAACTTCGCTTTTATACGGATTATATGAATTCGCTCATCTCCTGGAGTGAATATGGAGACGGGGTCTGTTATTCTCCTGTTAACCATAAATTTATATATAATATACAGTGCGTAATCTGATTTGCTTACGCCTGTCCCTTTCCATCGCATTTCCTGTAAAGCAATAATATCGCCTTTGTACTTTTTGAGTAAATCCGCCAAGGCGAAAACTGCGGCTGTTCTGTACAACGTGCGCATATTCCATATTCAGATTCGCAAATCAAGGCCCTTATACGTTTGTGAGGGTCGTCAAAATTAGGGCGGTTAGGTTTTTTCGTTGGTTTTTCATAGTATGAGGGGTTTTCCGAGTATGGGCATCTAACCTAACGCCTCAACCATTTTTTATAGTTCTTATGAGTGAAATCGCAGCACATATCAGCTCACTATTTCAACGGTTGATGAAAATAGCTACCCCATGTGCACCGCGGGGAGGTCAGTGTCCACAATTGAGATGGAAGAGGGACCAAGATAAGCCTGGGCTTTGCCATGTTAAAGATAATCAGAGCCCTTGATTGGTACTATCATTCCGTACGCCATCCATCCTTAGACACGTGAAAATCTAGCAGGACAATAAGCTTCTTCGAATCTCAGAAATGTACTCGTTCGCTTCATCTCAATGTATTCGAACATTTGTAGGTCAGGGAACCGTTGTTTTCTTCACGTTACACTATTCCCAATTTGTCTTTCTATAGGGTTACTGTGTAATTCCACCATTGTGAATTTTAATTTTCTCAGAAAAAGTAGAGGTTTTCCAAGCTGAGAGGCTAACCACAACCGAATTTTGTACCTTTTCAGCACTAAGATATATCTATATTGCTTACTTTCGAACTAAAAAGCTAATGTTCTGGAAGATGTTTTTTATTGCGACATAATATTACTAAAATAAAAAATCATGCATAAAAATATTTAGTTCAGGACTATCCGGAAACAAACTTCGACGCTACAAACAAATTTACAATACATAAATTTAAACAATTTTATGTTACATTTTCTAAATATGTGGGACTCAGCTTACTTTTTGGGTTTCTGTCTTGCGTAAGTTCGATGTTACAGTGGAACGTGGAGTTTTCGGTAATGTTTCTTTAGATTTGCTCGATTTGGCTAGAGCGGAGGATTTTTGTTTGGCAGGAGGCAACATTTTACTTGCAGTTTGTAAGAATCTAAAATATCATTTTTTTATTTAGCACATTTTTTTAAAGTTTAAATGAAACATAGTCTTACCGAACACCATAACTTTTATCCGAAGAACTATTTGATTTTATTGAGGCAGCATCTTTTGGTGTGCTATTCCCAGAAGATCTGGGATGTGTTGTTGGCGGGGAATTTTTCGTTAACTTATTTTTTAAAATTGGTTTTGAAGAAATTGTTGTTAAAGAAGTTCTGTGTTGATTAGTAGATTTTTGAGAGTTATCCCATTTCATTGGTAATTTCTTTATTGCTCCATTCATCAGAGGCGGCTTACCAGAGGAATTATTTGTAGACGTCTTAGCAGCACCGGGGTTATTTGGTTTTACAATTCTTGCATGCTTTTTTGCCTCACTTGTGTTCAGTGTACCATATTTTATTTCATTTTGAGATTCTATTTGAAATTGAACATCCCATAAACCTTTTAATGGCTCGTAAATGGAAATTTGTCCATTTGTCGGCCATGATATTATTGTATAATTTCGCATAACTCGTTCTCTTTTCGCCTTTGGCTCTGGCCCCGAACGCCATGACTTAACATAATTTGGATAAAATTCTTTTGCATTTGGATTTAAATTTGATATAATTTGTCTTTGAAATGTAGGCTCGCCGGAATTGCCTACATTTATGAGTGTTCCTTGTTGTCTCCACATTACGTCGAAATAGTTTGGATTTGGATATTTTGTCACAGGAAAATTATTGTTGTTATTTTGAATAAAGAATTGCTTAATTTAAGAAAGTCTATGGAAGAAAATTATTTAAAAAAAATGTTTGATGTGACACTTACAACTTTCAAAATGTTGTTGGTTATTTGATTATCAATTACTTTAGATTTAATATTTACTTTATTTTTTATAGGTTGATGTCAACGATTTGGATCCGAAATTGGCTTATATTCAAGTGACCCATGTGATACCCTTCTTTACAAAAGACGAACTCGATCAAAGACTGAATGAATTTGAACAAAATCATGATGTGGACACATTCATGTATGAAACACCGTTTACAAAATCTGGTGCTGCCCGAGGTTCGGTGGAAGAGCAATGGAAACGAAAAACTATTATTAAAAGTAAGTTCGAAATCTAGAAGCAAACAATTGTTTTAAGAAATTCAAAGTTTTTAAAAAATGAAAAAATCCTTTTAAATTCTTTTATAGTCTTTATAGATATCGTAATGGGTATCACTTCTTGTAAACTGAGGATTTTTTATTAGGTCGTCATGTAAAATACATGCAGAAAGAAAAACTTTTTATATGGGAACCTCCAAGAGGATCGTCGTAAACTTTGAGTGTTTTTTTTTTTTTGTAAAGAAGACGTTTAAAGGAACTTTTTTTTCAATTATATAAACGAAATCATCTTCAAACCACGTTCATTTAGTGTTTGCATAAAAAGGAGTCCCTGTGTGTATTTTTATAAAAAAAATCTCCTGTCTTCTTCTGAGTATAGAATAGTTTTGGAATCTTCTCTATAGAAACTTATGATCTTATGTCTTTAGACACCCCGTAGAGGGTTTTAAATTTTACAGATTTTCTTATCCAAAGTGCCTGTTAACAGATCTTCTATATACAAACAATGCAATATGGCATCTATATACAGAAAAGCTCCCAGCAGATTCTTACTTACTTAGCTGGCTTGTGACAGAACTTTCTTTCCATAAGTTGAGCTTAAAAAAGATTTCCAGGCGCGTCGGTCTTTTGCGCAGTTTTTCCAATTTGAAAGACCATATTCGGCAATGTTGTCTTCAACTTGATCTTATTCGTGGCCTCCTCTTCTGCGTGAACGCAGATCGACCCAGACCCACTTTGGCAGACTCCTTCTCAATTTGTTCAAAGGTGGCTGTTACCGCTCTCAATGTTCGACCCATTATGTCGATGTCATCGGCGTAGGCGAGTAACATGTGTTGTTTGGTGTACAGCGTGCCATTTCTGTTCACCTTTACCTCTCGAATGTCCTTTTCCCAGCAGGATGTTAAAAAGGTCAAACGACAAACTGTTACCTTGTCTGAATTCTCGTTCGATATTCAAGAGCTGCGTGAGGTCCTTTCCGGCTTTAACTACTGATCGTGTGTCAGTTAAAGTTATCCTACATAGCCGGATTAATTTTGCAGGAAGGCAAACGCAGACATTGCTTTATACACCTCTGAACGGATAGGACTGTCGAATGCGAATATGTGGAATGTGTCGATATGTTTTTTCCAGGATTTGGCGTCCTGGACACTTTTAAATCTTTTGATGATCTTAGCAGCATTTTCCAGCTGCAGTGGTTGGAATTTTTCATTTAGTTTTGTTCAGAGAATGAATACAAATTCTGTTAGATCATTAATAATATTAATATGTTTAGTTATTCCCACAATATAAAGGCCCGACCCAATTTCAGGTATTTTAATGACTCTGGGTTAGTTTTACACTTGAAGTAACTACAATTTATTTCTGCCTATATATAGGATCTTAATAAAGGGTATTCTGTAGATAGAAGATTATCTATACAAAATATTTTTCACACATAGAAACCCGTTTAATATCTTCACAGTATGCCTCGGATAAAGAATTTAGCTGCTGTTTTTGAATGCTTCTGTAGGTTGTTAATACATTTCATTTCCATTTTCCAGCTACCTATTCGTTCCCATACGTTTTGAAACGTATACCGGTCAAATCCAGAGAAATTATTGAATTAAGTCCCATTGAGGTGGCGATTGATGAAATGCAAACGAAGGTTTCAGAATTGGGAGAGACCATTTTGCCACCGGCTGATGTTAAGAAATTGCAATTGCGGCTGCAAGGAAGTGTGGCAGTGCAAGTTAATGCCGGTCCCTTGGCATATGCCCAGGCATTTTTGGATCCCAAAGTTATTAATAATTTCTCAGTAGATCGGGTCGAAGATCTTAAAGATGTTTTCAGGTAACACATTACTTTTTTTAATATCAAACAATTTCAAATTAAATCAAAAATGTTTTTTTTTACAGAGATTTCATTGGTGTCTGCCATACAGCTCTGCAATTGAATGCCCGCATGATATGCAGCGATCAAAAGGAATATCACAACGCCTTGAAAGAGAATTATCAGAAAATGTGTCAAGAATTGGGTGAACTATTGGATGAATCATTTCAACCTCTTGAGGATAGCACAAATAATACACAACGCAATAGCATGGCATTGTTTAATGCCATTAGCGGAACTTCGAATAATTCAAGTACTGCCTAAATCGTATATGTTTGTTTCTTGTTTTCCCATTTTTATTTATTTTATGTAGAATCTATTCATAAGCTAGAGAAACGACAACAAAATACTCCAAGGAAACAAACTAAAGAATTTCCTTTTTTTCAAAATGTAGCCTAGTTTATTATATTAATTAGTCTATGTCAATGTATTTGAATGTGGAGTGTGAATGCTGAAAGGTGGAAGTGCGCGAGTGAATGTATGAATGACTGACTGTCTGTGTCTCGATATCAAAATATGTGTTACTAACTTAAATCAGTAAAAGAAACAAAAACAAGCCAACTCAAATATTATACTAAACACAATACTCTCCATAGATGTGTATTCTCTTCTTAGATATATATAAAAAACCTATATATATACATATATATTTTTCATACAATGTTTTCATAATTAACCCCAGATTTTTGTACTACTCCTCCTACTATTCCTGTTGAATTTTTTTTATCAATAACTATAAACAAATTATATCAAAATATTAATTTAATAATACTAATCGGAACTAATCAAAAACTAATGCCAATTAAACTACACTATTGGATAGGGAAGTAATAGCAAAATGGATTTGCAGGAAGTCGTATTTTATTACGAAAATTTTGTATGACCTCAAGTTGTCGGCAATTCAATACAAACATTTAAATCATTTGACCTCCCAAACATAAAAAATATGCTCGTAATTTTGCATGAAAATAGAATGCGGGAAAGTGGAAGCATATTTCAACATGATCGACGTATATAAGGTAAAACTCGGGTTACATTAAAGGGTTAAAATCCCGACGACTTTAAATTGTCATAATATATATTTTTAGGGGTGAAGTAAAATAGTCTTTTCTCTGGGGTTCTTGATAGGTGCTCTGTCCAGAGAAGTCCTGTATAGGGTCTTCAGTATGTAGAATATCTGTTGAAGCGTCATATATCTACTGAAAAAGTGTTCTTCTCTATATATTGAATCTACAGGCCTGCTGAAAATTTTATTCCTATTGGAGACTTGTAAAGAGTCTTCTGTAGGCCCGTTGAAGGCCACTTCGCCCATATTAGACATCTTGAAAAGTATTGTATCTAATGAAGGTCTCTAAAGTGTCTTCTGACAAGAGAATACATGTTGAAGGGTCTTATATCTATAGAAAACCTGTGATAGGTCTTCTGTCTTCTTTGGACCTGTTTAAGGCCTTTTTCGTATCCTCTGAAAACCTGCAGAACACTTTATGCCTATTTTCGACCTGTAAAGGGTCTTCTGTAGCCCCGTTGAAGGTTCTTTCACCCATAGTATACATCTTGAAAGATATTCTATACAAAGAAGGTCTGTAAGGTGTCTTCTGACCAAATTATACCTATTGAAGGATCTTATATCTATAGAAAACAAGATGAATGATGTTTGGTGTACATCCAATCTACGGGACTGTGCAGAGTCTTCTATTAATTAAAGACCTGTGATGGGTCTTCTGCCTTTTGTGGACCTGTTAAAGGCCGTTTTCGTATCTACTGTAAACCATTTTTTCTGTGTCAATTCAATCTACAGGCCTTTACAGGTCTCCAATAGGCATAAAGGAGACTGTAAAGGGAATTTTATAGGCCCGTTGAAGGTCAATTGGCCCTTAGTAGACATCTTGGATGATATTCTATATAAAGTGTCTTCTGGCAAATGAATACCTATTGAAAGGTCTTATATCTATAGAAAACCTGATGAAATGTATTCGGTGTACATCCAATCCAAGAGACTGTACAGAGTCTTCTATTTACTAAAGACCTCTGATGGGTATTCTGTCTTTTGTGGACCTGTTAAAGGCCGTTTTCGTATCTACTGGAAACCCTTTCTTCTGTTTATATTCAATCTACAGGCCTGCAGAACATTTTATGCCTATTGGAGACCTGCAAAGTGTCTTCTGTAGCCCCATTGAAGGTACATTCACCCATAGTAGACATTTTGAATGGCATTCTATCTAAAGAAGGCCTATAAAATGTCTTCTGACAAAAGAATGCCTATTGTAGGGTCTTGTATCTATAGAAAACCTGATGAAAAATGTTCGGTGTACATCCAACTATATAGAGTTTTCTATTTACTAAAGACCTGTTATGGGTATTCTGTCTTTTTTGTATCTGTTAAAGGCCGTTTTGCATATGGTCGACATATAGAAGGTATTCGGTCTAAAGAAGACCGGTAAAGGATCCACTATCTGTAGAAGGGTTTTATATCTAAAGAAATTGGTTGAAATGTCTTCTGTGTCTGTAGAAAGTATTCTGTACATTGAAAGTCTGTGGAATATCTTCTGCCTCTACAATAGCTGTGGAAGATCTTCTGTCTTTTATAGGCCTATTGAAGATCCATATGAAAGTACCGCATCATTTAAGATTCTTTGAAGCTCCTAGCAGAAAACAATGAAGCCCATATAAAAGTACCACAAAATTTACGATTTTTGAAGCTTCCATCAACAGAAGATATTCAGTGTAAGTCCATGTTTTCATACAGGGCACATATACAAGTCCTGGACACTTTTAAACATTTTTAAGATCATAGCCGAATCTTCCATCTACAGTGGTTGAAATTTATCATTTAGGGTTCTCAGAGAGTAAATACAAATCCAGGTAGAACAATGTTAATATGTTTAGTCATTCCATTCATTACAGGTATTTTAATGGTCCTGGCCTTGTTTTTCACTTCAATTGTTATTATTTAGAGTTTCCAGAGAATAAAATACATCCTGCCGGAAAATTCATATTTTTAAAAGTCCGACCCACTTTAGGTGTTTGAAAGGTCCTATCCGCATATTCCTACTTAATAAGCTGTAATTTGTCCTTTCGGGTTCACCGAATGAAAAGGCTACCTCCTCAACAAATTTCTAGAAAAGCTTATACTTGGATATATCCCGCTCCATTTTTGGTTGTAGCCGCATTTTAATACCGAATTCCACTAACCAAAAATATTTTCTTTAATCCGATTTTAATCAGCAAAGTTGTGATGGTGTAGAAAATATCAAATGATCGGTACCGCCGAATGTAGTCTTGTATGTTCTAAACAAAAATACAAAAAAATGTTTTCTAATCTGGTGATGGTGTTTTGGATGATATTAATAGATTATATAGTAAAAGTAAAAAAAATGTGATGGTGTGTAATTATTTTTTGTGAAAAACAAAAACTGGAACCAAAGTGGTGAAATTATTTGCCTAGAAATGTGTTTGTTGTTTTTTTTGTTTAAATAATTAATAAATTGTTTTTTTTTTTATTTTTAATTTTAGGTTTTGGTTTTGCAGTTTATTGAAATGTTAACGCAAAACTATAAAATAAATACAAACAATTAAATGATTAACAATACATACACACACAAAAATGCAACATAAATATTAGCTAAAATTAAACACAAGTGAAAATTAATTATTAAATCAGCAACATGAAATTCACCCGCAAAATGTTAACCAAACCAACAAAGAATTAGAAATTAAAAAACAGGAAAAATAAATTCCTTCTCCACAAGCCCTACCCCATCCGCCAAAAATTACAAATACAGAATGGGAAGATTAAATTCCTCCTCCTCCAAATAAGCCCCCAACCTTATTCCAAAAAATGCTTTCATCAGCTAACTTTATGCAACAACAACATTTCAAAATTCTAAAACAAATTAATAATAATATGAATTGTTTTAATTTTAAGTTTTAATTATTAACTCTATATATATTTTTTTGGCACAGTTTAACTGTAACAATTTAGTTTTTAATTTATTTACATTTGTTTGCTGAAATAATTGTGCATTTATTTTAAGCTTTAAAACGCAACCTCTTTTGCCCTTAAATAACTTTACATACAAATATACATTTGTGTCTAAATCTCTAATTATTCTCCCAACATCTCCCGTATTTTCTTTTTGGGAATTGAGATGATTATAACCCTCAACAATTAAATCAAAATTTTTTAAACATACAATTATTAGCTTTTAAGTATATTAACAAAAAAAAAAAATAAAAATATAATCATTATAGCCTAGATAATTTAAAACAAAGCACAATTGTCCAAAATAACTAAGTCTATTGCTCCTAGAATACATATATGCATAGCTATTATTTTTTTTTCTTTTCTGTCTATACATATATAATTAACAATATATATAATTAAAAAAAGAAGAGTTCAAATTCTATTGCCTAAGATGATTATATTTTATATATATTACAAAAATATATAATTTGTATATTTCTTTATGTTTATTTTTATTTTTTAATTAATATTGTACTTTTTTGTGTTTTCCTTTTCTATAGCAATTAAAGCAAATTACCAAAGCTAAGTATTTTTATTAATATAATAATTAAAATTATTATTATTAATTGTATGATTAGCAATTATACACTTCCCAAACTATTAAAAACACACACACAAACAAAAATATATTTATAAAATTTATTAAATGAAAGAATTTTTTTCATTGTGTTTTAATTAAACATATAAATTCGAAATATTAGTTATATAACTTAATAAATCTATGTATGTATATGTAATACGTTAATAAATGTTATTGAAAAAAAAATAATGAAATGTTTCTTGTTATTTAAATTATATTTGACAATTTTTTAAATATTTTTATTCTTAATTTAGCAAAAAATGGTTTTTATCGCAAGCCTTAATGGAACATATTTTATAAGCCTTATGAATTAAATTTTGTCGAATTTTGTCTTCGTAGCAACTGAAGTTAACGACATACTTGCGCCTA
Source organism: Musca vetustissima (assembly GCF_032173495.1). NCBI lineage: Eukaryota > Metazoa > Arthropoda > Insecta > Diptera > Muscidae > Musca > Musca vetustissima. Next base: position 36,305 of record NW_026873995.1, on the reverse strand, counting down.
AGAGTATTCTTTAAATTTCCATTATTTTCTAATGTGAACATAATTTAAAGTGTACAGGGCAACTCTGGCAATAGCACGCAAATAGCGCCATCTATTGATACGTATGACGGTACTAAGCAAGACAAATTCTGAAAAGTCCCGAAATCGTCATGTCTTAAAAATATAAAAATCGTAATTTTCATACAATTTAAGGCCGATGTATTTCCAATTTGAATGGCATCGTGTAAAGAACTTCTGAAGCCTTTATATTTGACAAATTTTAAAATATTTTTATTCTTAATTTAGCAAAAAATGGTTATTTATCGCAAGCCTTAATTAAACACATTTTTTATAAACCTTCTGATTAATATAATTTTGTCGAATTTTGTGACTTGACAGATTTTTTAGGAGTTCTGAAAATCCGTATATATATCCCCACTAGCATATAAACGCTACTTCGTTAGCGAATGTGGGAATTATTTAAAACCCAATACCAAACATTACCAACACTTTTGGAACCATTTAGTATCTATGTTCTCTTATAGCACGTTTTTTTTCCAAAACTACCTCCATATCTCAACCCTACACACCAATTCTGACCGCAAAAGAAATTTAGCTCTATACAAAATTTGTTGTCATTTTTTACCCTTTGTACTCGTGTAAAATTTCCAAATTTCAAATATAACTTTACCCAAATCCAAATTAAATACCAGTTAGTAAACCTGAATATAAATTGCCATAACTTCCAATGGAGATTCCAGCTCTATCGGTTAGCTTTTAATCCAAACTGTACCAAATTTAGTGCCATTTAGTACACATTAGTAGACATTTCCAAAACTTCCAACATAGCCCAATCCTACACCCCAACAGTAATCCTAACTTCAAATTTCAAGATTCTAGCTCTATCGGTTCACTCAAATCCACATTTGGTTCTATTTTGTACACATTAGTACAAATATCCAAAACTTTATACATACCTGAATCCTAAATCCCAACAGTGATCCTAACTCCAAATTTCATGATTCTAGCTGTATTGGTTCACCCAAAATTTAAATTGTACAAAATCTAGTACACATTGGTACGAACTTCCAAAACTTCTACAAAGCCAAACCCTACACCTCAGCAGTGATTCTAACATCAAATTTTAAGATTCCATTAGGCCTGTTCTGTAACTTTTTAACAACATTCGACATTGTTTATTTTACAACAATTTCATTTGTTTGTTTTGTCGTTTTTACAATAACTAATGAAATTTAAACAATATCGAATGTTTCTAAAAGTTACAGAATAAGCCTACAGCTCTATCAGTTCACCCAAATACAAATTTGGTACCATTTAGTACACATTAGTACGTATTTCCAAAACTTTCTACATAGCTCCATACTACATACCAACTAAGATCGTAACCCCAAATTGCAGGATTCCAGCTCTATCAGTTCACACAAAATTCAAATTGTACCAAATTTAGTACAATTTAGTACCCATAAGTGTGAATTTCCAAAACTACATCCATACCCCAATCCCACACTCTAACAATAACCTTATTTCCAAATTTCAAGGTTTCCAGCTCAATTGGTTCACTTAAAAGTTAAATTGTACCAAATTTAGTACACATTAGTACGAATTTCCAGAACTTTCCACAAAACCCAATCCTAAACCCCAAAAGTGATCCGAAGGTCATATAACAAAATTCCAGCTCAATCTGTTCACTCAAAAACGCGCATTTGGTACCATTTAGTACAAATTTCCAAAACTTCATCGCATCGGTTCACTCAAAATTTAAATTACAAAATTTAGTTCACATTAGTAGGAAATTCCAAAATTTCTTAAACTGCTCAATTCTATCCCAAGAATGATCCTAACTCAAAATGTAAAGCTTCCAGCTCTATCGGTTCACCCACATCCAAATTTGGTACCAATTATAGTACAATTTAGTACTTTTCGTACACATAAGTATAAAAATTCCAAAACTACGTATATATCCCAATTCTACACATCGGCGGTAATGTTAATTTAAATTTTCAGGATTCCAACTCGATTTGTACCTCCAAATTAAATTTGTACCAAATATAGTACCCTATAGTACTTTTCGTATACATAAGTACACACTTCCAAAACCCGCTCCTTATATCGACCCTGCTTCTTAACCTTAATTTTCCGTTCAAATTTCAAGTTTTTGGCTCTATCCAGTCACATGCTACGAAATTGTACAAAATTTTAGTACTTTTCGCATACTTATAGTTCGAATGTCAAAAAAACCTTTGCTATATCTATTCTACACTCCATCAGGGACCCTCATTTAAAATTTAAGAGTTCTAGCTCTACCGGTTCGCCAAACACAAATGGTATCACATTTAGTACTTTTAGTAAAAAATCAATAGTTTGAAAGGGTTTGTATGACTATTCATCGTTAAATTATAGCCCGAACTGAAGATGTTTGGCAGTGAAACAATACACGAAATATATGTAAACTGTTAAAAATAGTGTTTCCAAAAACATAATAGCTAAAAGATCACCCTTTATAATTGTAAAAACATGGAATGACAGTGTGTAATAAAACTTCAGAATTTCCTCTAACCATATCTGGAAACTTTTTAAAAATCGGTTTAGTAGTTGCCGAGATATTTGTATTTCAATTCAACGATGGTCCGAAATACACCTCCTGCTCGATTCTGGTCGCCTATTACCTGAAAATGAAAAACCACACAAAAATCGGTCTTTTAAAAAAGGCAAAAATCGTTTTCATAATGTCGTCTGCTGTTATAAGAAAATTATAGCATACTTGTAGGAGCAAAGGGCAGTTCGAGGTGCATGCAATTTCTTGTTACTCGATTGATATGTAGGTGTGATTGCATTTGATTTATGCACATATGCCATGTAAAATATATTCACCTACAAATACACACTGTAGCTGTATGAAGAAAAAATTTCCATTTTTGCAAGATCGATTTTTGTGGAGTTTTTCATATTTTGGTAATAGGCGCCCAGCATCGAATAGAAAGTATGTTTCGGAACATGGTAGAATTGAAATTCGAATAACTCCGGAAATACTTAACCGATTTTTATGAATTTAGCAGCAATGGTTAGAGGGAATTCTGAAGTTTTATTACACAATGACATTATTAATTTATTACACCTATAAAGGTGATTTTTTAGCTGTTATCACTTTGGCAACACTGTTTTTAACAGTTTGCACACATATAGTGTTTTGTTTTTCTGTTATACATCTTCAGTTTGGTCCATAATTTAACGATGAATCGCCATACAAACGATCAACGCGATCAAATCATTGAATTTCACAATTAAAATGCGTGCTTCGTCGTTAAGAAAGTTCATTGTGCGTTTCTTCAATATTATGGCTCTATAGCTATTTTTACTCTATTTCATATAGATATATACCGATTTCAATTTCGTTGTCCAGCAGTTTGTAAACAAACAAAATGATCGAGTTTACTTGCCAGAGAGGTCAGCTTAAAAAATGCACCTTTCGTTGGCCACCAGAACTCAAACGCCGGACGGTGTGGGCCGACATAACAGCCGATGGTCGCTTTCCGCTCGTATTACTCGACCGTTGCATCAGAATAAATTCCGAATATTATCGCGAAAATATTCTGGAGGTGTATTAAAGCCGTGGGCACGCAAACATTTTGGCCGCATATCTGGACATTCCAACAGGACTCAGCACCATCGCACTCAGCACGAGCTACCCAAAATGGTTACAAAATGAAGTTCCTCGCTTCATTTCCAGCGCACAATGACCACCAAAATCTCCGGATACCAATCCGTTGGACTATTGTGTCTGGAGTATTTTGGAAAGCAAGGTTGGCACTAAAAAATACCAAAGCCACCTCACCTCAACGAAGCGCTTCACCGGGAATGGGCCAAAATAACACAGAGTAACATTCGGGCAGCGTGTGACGGTTTCATTGGCCGTTCGAAGGCCATAAATCGTGCCAAAGGTGACCAATTCGAACAAATCTAAACTAATTCTAAAATTTCATCCTATTTCCTACATTTTTTTGCTTTCATTCAACAAAATTTAAAAAAAAAAGATGTAAAAATTATGGCGTTGCAGTTTTTTTTATCTCACCCTGTACATCCTGCTAAATTTAATTCAAACCCTGTTAGGCATACATACAGCTTATAAATATATGTTTAACCCGATTTTCATTAAAGCTAAAATAAACACCTATGTTTTGTTAAATTAAAAATAAAAATGTTTCAAAATTCCAAAAAACAAAGGCTTATGCCAGGGTTGCCCTCGTACATTAAAATAAAGGAAAAAATTAAAAAAGTTTACATTTGAAGCATATTTTTAGGCGCTGGAAATTATTTCCCTTTAAGAGAAAATTGACTCACCCAAGACCTATTGTAAGGGTACTGTAAATACCCCTTTACAATTCTAAATCAAATAAAATTCTCAATTTGTTTAGTTCAATTTTGTTGTTGTATCTTTGTCTTTATTAAATAAATGCAATTTGAATGGAATTTTTGTTTTTGATAGAAACAATACTTGGTTCACACCGAATAAAGAAGAATAATTATAATAATAGTAAGTATGTAAGAGGGGGAAAAATAAAATGTGATGATTTCTTGTATTTAGATTTTTTAAAAAATAACGATTTTTTATAACTATATAACATTTTAAAAAATAAACACAAAATTATAAATTTCAAAATTTTGTATATAACAAATTATGAAACAAAACAATAACAGATTTTCATTTGTTGTTTTTGTTTTTCTTTTTTTTAGAGAGTAAAATATAAATTATTTTTTTAGAAATAAACTTAAAACTACCAATTTCTTTAAAATGGGATCTTCTTTCATGTTTAAGATTGAAGAGCACACAATTTCAAATGATTCCGTATGATTAAAATTTTGAAAGGCAGTTCCAATTTTTTAAAAAACACTGGGCTTGATTGCATTTCGGGGAAAACACCCAAATTTTTTTTTGAATTGTAATTTATTTAAAGACGCAATCCAGGATTACGTGAGCGCACGAAATTCAACAACTCATCGGAATCTTCACAAACAAATGGTTTCAAATGATGGCAGGCAACATCATGCCATTTGATACCATCATTATAGAAATTATTCAAAATCGAAAGGCAAGATTCATCATTACCCTGGGCAGCTTCACGATTATCAGGCTGAGGTTGATTGTAACCACCAGTGGACGACCAATCGCCAGTGTTGCGCTGTGAGGTAGGTCCGATTTTAGCACCCGATCCAGACCAGAACCAACCATTTTCATTTGGTGGTTGTAAATCGGGACGATCACAGCCAGCAAAGTTACATTTACGACCCGATGTCCAGATGTAACGAACATTACCGCGTGCTATGCGCTGTTTAATGAATTCATTCTCTTGCGGGGTTTCCAACGAAACGGCATCCATGCAGTGACGACGGCAAATGTTACGGGCATCCAACCAATCGACTTCAAGGCTACGGGTCGGTGCATGTTCCCAACTGAAGAAGTACGAGTGACTGACACCGCGGGCATCACGATACGAGGCATGGCGGACACCTGTGAGGGGATGGAAAAGAGAATCAAGTTGAAATTGTAATTTCAATAAAGGACCAAATTCAAAATATAGCATGACAAAATTTAATAAATAGCATAAATGAGAACAAAAATCACAAAATTAATAAGAATTCATTGTAAAAGGACCAAAGTACTCAGAGAAAAAATAATTGGTATATTATATAAATAGTGTTCGTAAAGTGTTGCCAATGTCGGGATTTCTGCATTTTATGAATTCAGTTCATGTTTTATGAAATACTGTTTTTTTTGTCAGAGAGAGTGGAAAAAAAGGGTTTCTGTGTCACAGAAATTCTAGTCGTTTAATTTTTTTCTATTTTGATTTTATGCTTTCTTCTTCGTTATGTCTTTTCTCGTTTCTTCTTAATTAATTCACATGTTAATGTTCTGCGTCATTAGAACAACCGTATGCAATGCTAAATATTAGGTTGGGCTTGTTGTTCTGTATATATTGTATTTAGCATTTATATCGAAATAATTTGGAAAATACACATGCGAATTTTGTAACACCAATACAGAGGTCGGTAGGAATGTCTAAAATAAGGAAACAATGGAATGCAAAACTAGTCACAGACGAGTGCGTGGAATGTCGACGATTGTTAGCAAGAGAAACATTTATCAAATAAACGGTTGCAAAAACAACAACCACCAAGTAAGAAGTGAGGGGGAGAACGATATTGGGAGGAATACATTTGATTTTGTAAAGAGAGAGAAGAAACATGAGCACAAATAGTGGTACAGTAAAGCGAAGTAGGAAAATAGATGTGATATTAATGAAATGTTTACATTTTCTTGGAAAAAAGTGACTTTCTCATAAATATAAAATTTTTTGTTTTAATTTTTATTTCGTTTTGAAAAATTTAACTGGGAATGAAATTATAAAAATATTCATTAGGATTATTTTTCTCTGTGTAGTCTTGTGTGAGTGAAGGTTGCAATATTCAAATGGTATTAATATTTGGTATACGTCTTAATATGCAATCCTGAATTATCAAACCTGACGGTACAGGGCCATAAGGCCTCTTTTTATGAAGGGAGAACAACTAATTATATTCCCTGAGAACCCTGTTGGTATTTCTTTTATTTTTGGTAATTCAAGCATCTCAATGTACATAAAGCCACCTGGATTTCTCCTGATCAAGCAACGTGAAATCAAATCGATCATGTTGTGATAGACGTAAGGAATTCATCCAGTGTTTATACCTCTGTACCGCCATAAACTAACTTTGAAATCCGGAGCCTGAGTAAGCAACTCAAAAGCAAGGATACCTCTCGCAGAATCATATTCGCACTCTACAAGACGCTGATATTATCCCTGCTGTTGTATGGATCTGAAGCATGGTTACTTGCGCAAACATATGAGGCAGCTCTTGGAATGTTTGAGAGACGGTGAATATCGTCGTCGAATGAACCATGAGTTGTACCATGTATTCTCGGACACCGACATAGTCAGACGTATCGAGCTGCAGCAACTACGTTGGCTTGGCAATGTTGTGAGAATGGATGAAGATGCCCCAGCTCAAAAGGCATATAAAAGCGAACCAAGATCTTTCAAATTGGATGAGATGCGCACAAAACCGACGCGCTTAGAAATCTTTTTTTAGGCTCGGCTTATGGAACAACCGTTCTATCATAACCTATCTACGTAAGTAAGTAAGTAATCTCTGCGATAGTCAGCTATTTTGCAGCTGCTCATTGTTCCTAGAATGACCTGTTTTTTTTTTTAATTGTTTCACTGTCCCATGAAGTTGATGTCATTGAACTCGACTTCTTTGCAGTTTTCTTTGTTGTAGCTTTGGTAATGGTTTTGACGGAAGACGCCAAATTCTGGGAAATACAATTTATATTAGGTGAGTTTAATATTTATCGAAGCATATATTTGATACTTAGTCTGTCATTCGGTATGCTGATTCATTTCTATTCATTTGCTCTACTTCATTGATACTTTGATTTAAGACACCTAAACCATATCACGGCAGCAGGCTTCTCTTATATTTCTTTGAGTAGAGGGTGGGGTGGCCGGAGAAGTCCCGCACGATAAGTCAGCCATCTTGTAGCCAACAAGTATTTTGATTAGGACTAAAATTAGATAGTCAATATGATATGGTAGTTTAGATAGCACAGGGTGGCGGGTGATTAAAATTCTGCGCTAGTCCAATAAGAATTTTATACTTTTTGGAAGGAATTCTAATTTGTCCTGTCAATGCGACAGCGCAACTAGGATTGAAAAATCGACAAGGCGCTCAGTAGGTTTAAACAAGGTTCTATTCAAATACAGAGGATTCTGACGGCAAATCGTAAGAAAACTGCGGGATACCGAGGTCTTTTTTTAAATGATGACCAACGACCTATGTAATAATTTAATTAAGGTGATCCAATTTCACCATGGTTGATATAGAATTGATCAACATAGCCACTCTTGTACTCAGAAATCCTTATCCCAGATCCGCGGCCAGCTCATTTGATATATATTTAAGCCCTGAATAACGAATGGGTTTTCCACTATTTGCAACCTTTTGATGCGTTCCGTAGTATTCAGTTTTGTTCACCGTAGGCTAATCTAGAGTTGAATCGTTCCGAAACGAACTAGCTCTTTGCAACTATTCCGATAAAGGAACTAGGTAAATTTCTTTAGTTAATTTTTCTGATCTCGTTCATTTATTTGATCGCATTCCTTTTTGTGGTCACGTTCCTTTTACTGATTTCGTTTCTAAATTCCCATATTCTTCATTCGTTCTCGTTCATTATTTCAGATACTGCCACATTGTTTAAAATATGTAAACTTATTGTTTTATTTTTAAATAAAGTATATAAATATTTAATAAACTATTTTGAGCATATAATCTGACAGCTAAATTCTCCTTTTGAATATTCTACAGAATAGATATTAACCATCAACACGGAACAATGCGAAAAAAACGATAATTAGAGGGAAAATCAAAGGAACTATCTAGGAATCGGAACTATATGGAGCAAAGGAACTAGTGCCTTTCTAAAAAGAGGAACGACAATGATCGATACACTCCGTGAACTAGATTGCTCAAATCTAGAGATATCATTTTTTTCTTTGATATAGTATGTCCTAAGTTACATTCTGAACATTTTGAAAGTTATAAACGTATTTTTTTAACGAACAGTTTTTAATTTGTAATTGGTAAATTTCCCTTTTCAAGTTAGGTCAGGTTAGGTCACACTTTTTACACTTTATTTTATGGTCGTGATCGCATTTTTAATGTGACTGTCATTTTTCGTTCTCAGTAGATAAAATACCACTTGACAGGACATTCTCATTATAGGTCTGTAGGTCTCTATGGGTTTCAACATAACTACAATTTCATACCAATCGCATTTTAATTTTTTTATACTTTGATAGAATATATTACAATATCGGCAGAACTTAAACATTATTTACTTTTAAGAACTCCATTGATTATTATTTCACTCTGTTGTAAACAGAGTCCTTCAGTCCTTATAATCCTTTGTATGTTTTTTTGTGCAATACTTACGATTCGAACAACTCCTGGGATCCGGCAAGGCAAGACGTCTTTGAGCCAAAGTCATGGTGGCGCCCAACGCCAACAACAGCATAGTACGTAGCACCGACATTTTTGGTTCTATTTTTGTGACACAAACAGTTGGAAGCGAGAGCAGTGATCAACTAGAATAGAAGAAGAATAAATTGGAAATTGAAATAAAGTTTTAAAATAAAGTTGTGTCTAGAATGAAGTTCGCCAACAAAATGATTAGATTACAACTATGAAACTGAAACTCAGGCAGACAGGTGAAGTTAGCAGAGTAACTGATTTCAATATGGTATATAAATTGTATAAAAGGTGGAGTTTGGGGGATGGGGTGTTTTGGGTCATTGGTCTATTGGATAACATTTGTTGATAATATAGGTTTTATGTCGAACGAAATTGAAGACAAAAGCATCGACGCACCTTTAGTTACACTTCATTGGTTGCGAACGGAAAAATGAGAGCAAATTTTAATTCCAGCCTCATATTTGTAAAATAAACATACAAAGAATGGATTTGAAAACAAAAAAAAAAAATTGTAACATTTTGTAAACACATTTTTATGGTGGAAGAATAACCCATGATTTGGTCAGGGGAGAGACCAAAATCCACTCCTAAAGTATGTTTAGGCTTTTCATGTGAATACGGACACAAAATTGATTTTATTTTGTATCATATTTAAATATTGGTCACCTTTTGTGATTATTGGATTTGAAAACGCTCTACTTACTGTAGCAGCTCAGGTATACAGTGTGCAATTAAGTTTTTTTTTACAGATTACACATAAAATTATTAGAAATGGGCGGAACAATATGGATTCAACCAGGTTGGAGTGCCTTAAACTTTCAAATCTATTTTAAAATTATTTCAGATCTGTTTTAAAATTATTAATTTTTCGTATAAGCTATCCATATATTTTTGCAAATGATTTTGTACAATGATTTCCAACCTAAAATTTAAATTTTTAGTCCTCAACCAAAAAACTGATTAGTAAATCTAAGCCTATTTTAATGTCATACAGGTGTGTTACTATAGGTCAAATCAGGTTCGACCCCGACGATTACAATCTATAGCGATTGTTTGTGTGTGTCTGCTTTTTTGCATTGGTCAACTGACTTTTATTGCCTTCATTAGTTTTATTTATTTTTTTCCCCAATTGACCAACCAAGCCGAACTGATGAAGACAATAACAAAAAATGTAATTGAAATGAAAACAATTTATTTTAATTGAATGACATTATCTTTATCATGTTTTGCGGACCAAATAAAAAAATCTAATCAAAATCTAGAAATCGAAAAAATACAAAATACAATTTTTTGTATTGTAATGTCACCATTGATTTGTAAATTGAATGTCATAAAATAATGTGGGAAGAATTGTAAAACAAATTTCGATTTTGTAACAAAAAATAAAAAATAATGCAACAATTGTAACTTAACTCTGCAACATGTTGCCAAGCATCATTTTGAATGCGACAACATGTTGCATTGATACATTGAAAACTCCTCTTCTCTTATGGATAATACAAATCTTTACATTTTGCTGTTTTTTTGCAAATGACTTGTGTGGAAATAAAAACTAAATCCGGCTTTGAGGTCCGCATAGCCATTACTCCACTCGTACAAAACAATTGCCAACGACAACAAATACCAAATATAATAAGAGTTTGCCTTATTACACACTGCTGGTATTTGGTTTATTTCTGCCACTAGGCCAAGTTAGTCTTCATTCATTTGCTGGTAGACAAAATGAATTTGCAAATTTCCAAATATGGCTACTGACTCTTCACATATTCATGGCCATTAGTGAGTTACAAATCGATGTGCCTTATTTGTTTGTGGTTTCCATGGAGTGGATAGATATTAAGAGTTAGGAAAATGTCTGTAGCAGTAGTGAATGAAGAAAAACATGACGGATTTGAAATGTATCGGAATTGGAGGAAAACTTTTGTGTATGTTCCTAAGGAAAATAATCAAGATTTATTATTGGAGAACAAGCGAAGAAGGTCCAAAATATTCGAGGAAGAACAACTGTTTTTTATTATAGAATAAAAATAACTCTAATGATGACCAATAGGTCCCTTTAAAGAATACCTAGACATCTGTTTGTAGAGTACCATATTTGTAAAGGACTGAAGTTATGAAATGTTTTTCGAAGGTCTTCCTTAGGCAGACCAAGAAGTTTTAACAAAGATATCAGAAGTTCAAGCAGACTTCTCATAAAAAAGAAGATATTTTTTTCCAAGATCAAGATATCATATCTAACTAATACTTCTCGTACAAGACCATAGATTATTTATACAATGCCAAAAGGTATTCTCATAAGCGGACCCCCAATCTCGATTTCAAATTTTATACGTTTTTAAACTGGCTGGCAACGAGCGGATCTAAAAAAATATATTTTCGACCACAAATTATGCTGAAAAATAGGGAAAATCTACGCGGATTTTTTTTGAGAAAAGCACATTAAAGTGTTGAGAAACGCTCCCACTGCCACATGTCGATTATATTATCAATAGTTTATCTTTGTAATTTTCACTAAATATTTTAAAGAAAAGTTATTGAGAAGTTATTTTTGAATTCAAAGGGAAAATTCCAATTTTGAGGCAAATGATCGGATTTTTAATTTTATAGGATAGAGAAAGGGACGTCAACCCTACGGTCAATAACCAAAAAAGTATACGTTTTAGTCCCTGTATACCAAAGGAAACCAAGGTAGTTTCTGATTTCCACGAGCCACCCTGATGGTTCCATGTTGTCTAGGGCCACAAAAATTTGCAGAGGGATTGAGGAACACCTAAATAAGATCCCAATAAAAAAAATAACTAAAAAAGCTTAACCCATTCGAAAGCTATAACGAATTTACTATGATTGTTTTAGATAGATTATCATTTAAGCATGGATTTAAATATATATTATTTTAATGTATATATAATTTTGAGTTCCTACATCTATATCAGATCCGTATAGACTAATTTAAAACAAAAAACCTCACGATAGTCCAATTTTTTAATGAGTTAGAGAGCTATCTTTGGATGGGTACAAATGTACCACCGTTATTGATCTACGTAGGTAATAACATTAAAAAATTGTAAAAATTATATACCTCCAGAATGATTCCTCAAAATTTGATCCAAATATCTCCATTATTAAAAATTTTACAGCATTTTTATTCAAAAAAGGTACAAATGGGCAACACGAGGATTTTTATATATCATGTTCGTGAAATTTCGCATAAGTGGGCGCTCTTTGTCCTCGATGGTCTCACAAATTCTATGTTTGAGGTCATGAATCGACACAGATCTTTTGGGGTAGGCTTTATTTTTAACGTAGTTCCAAAAAATAATTCTTTAGAATCTCAAAACTTGTATTTGTAGAGGTCTAATGACCCCACTTCACCAAACATTCCACCCATTTGATGGGGAAGCTTGCCAACAATAGCTCTTCGGTTTTTCGAGCTATAATTCGGAAAGTTGACGTAGCCACCGAGTTGGAAATGGATCTTTGTAGCTGGTTTCCCTTTTCATATGCCATCATAATACGGATTATGGTGAGTACGCAATCCCTACGAAGGGGGAGGTCGCCCCCTCGGTCGGCAGGGGTGGGAAAGTGAGGCATGGGAAATCTCTCAAGATTCCCACCATTATGCGAAACGTTTCGCCGTTGTTTAAGCGGCTCATAAGGCATATTGGGCAATGTGGCTTACAAATGTCTTTACTTGATATGTTGCATTTATGTCGAATATTTTTGCGAAATTGCATCTTCAAATTCGAATTCAACCGTGTCAAGGTTCGGACATTTGGCATCACACCAGAACATCCCTTTTCAGAGCAGATTTTTCTTGTAGTGACGAACTTTTTTTCCATACAGACTATAATATTTTTCTTCTATGGTATACAACTGCATATTGTGCAGAAAGATAAGGAGGTGCCTTTGAATGCTTTAAAAATGTTCGACAGTTTATAATTCAAAGTCTAAGCGGTATGTCCAACACACGGTGGAGGGTATACAACTTGTGGGCTGGCAGAATTTTATTATTTTTTCTTTTTAAAGGATGAGAAGCTTCTATAGGTTTTCTGTATAAACAGAAGAGCTACCATAAGGGCCTTCAATATATCGACACCTCCGAAGAATAGTATGCTAAGTCTGAAAAGTGAGTTTTTCAGTAGAAGCTCTCAAATTATGGATGTTTCTTATATCTTACGCGCCATGCTACGTACATTTTTGCTCATAACTTTGGTTTGGATTGGCCGATGATTACCAAAATTTCAGAGAATTTAAATTAAGGACCGTAGTATCTAAAAACTTAAACAACTTTAAAACATGCTAAGTCGACTTAGCATACTATGGTTCGGAGGCGTCGATATAGAGTCTTCTCCTATCCTATCTATGTAAAACTACTTTCAAAAAATTTCCGCAGGTCTTCTATGGGTAAGAGATTTTCTATTGGTCTCCCATATATTCAGGGATATAAAACATTATACGTATTATATATTTAAGACCTCTTATAGTTAATTTATAGTCTGTGGTCTTTCCAGTAATATACTCAGTTTTCTATGAAGAATTCTTAGCCCAGATAACGTCAGAGATTTTTTTCTTCAAAATCTTATGTTTAATTTTAAAACCTATATAATAAATGCCTACTTTTGATAGAATTTTACAGATATAACGTTTTTTTCTAGCAGTGGTATTGTAATTTTTAGTGTATATAATTTTATTCCACATTAAACATATTCCTCTTACTTTGTGGAATTTTTTAATTAGTTCATGAAAACACCATTCATTTAATTAAGCAATTGCAAATTTTCCAATTCAAATTGTTTTTCTGACTACAGGCACATGTTTAACGATTTAAAATTCCAAAACTACGTGGATTACAGAAGATGCAGATCATTATTTCAAGGAATTATACATTTGTGGAAAAAAGTGAATGGAAGGCTGACTGTTTTACCACATTTGGAAGATAGATTTGAAACAAGTTTTTTTATATTTTTATTATTAGCAGTAGCATCATCATCATTTGAAAATGAAGTCATAACTGCACGTCTGAATAAGTAGCTACACTAGACATTTGGATTTGAAGTAATGCAACAAAATTTAAAAATACACACATACATTCAACTGTGTAGATTAAAAAAAACGTTCAACTGTGAATAGAAATAGATTTTGTTGGTAATCTGAAGTGCATTAAGAAAACCTTTTATACCTTTGTATGCGTCTACTGCAGATTATTTTTGAGATTACATTTCTCCAGTCAAATAGAATGACGAATATTTTTGTAAAACATGTCCTCCTTCTATTTCGATTCCTTGTACGTCATTTCCCTGATTATTATCTTCAGATTTTTTTTTTTAAATATTCTACAAAAATTTCGCTCATAAGATTTTAGGTAGCGTCCTCGAAGATACGATATTCATACGATTTTATAGTCCGTTTCCAATTTTACATGATCCTTGCTCAATGTCCTCTTTGTAGTGTTCTTAAAGGATATAAATATTTATCCCCAATTGATTTCTTTATTTTGGTCTCTAGAAAAAATCCAACAAGTTTTTCATTAACCTGCTCTTTGTACAATTGACGATGATAATGAATAACAACAAATAAAGGAAAAACACAAAAAAACAACAACAACAACAACAATGTGGTTACGATTGCATAATAATCTTCTTCTTTTGCTGTTTTTTCTGGTATGCCATGGATGGTGTAATTCACATACTTCTTGGTTTTTTGCTGTTGCCGTCTTCTTCTTCTTTTTGTATTTTTAAACAAAGCCCAACAATAACAACAAAAAGTAAAATAATAAATTTGGATTTTGTGGTTGTTTTTGCTACAATGAAGAAAACAACAACAACAAAATTCGCGTAATTTATAAAGATGATAAAGAAGATAGAGAATGGATTCCAACAATACTACCAGTTATGCGGCCATGATACCCATCACCACCACCTTACAAGTGTCGTCGAGGTGTCACCAGTAAAATAATAAAAAATAACAACAACAAAATATTTATATATATTTTTGGATATTAATAAGAAAAATTTGCGGTAAATTATACAGTGGTACAAAATTGAGCTCATGGTCTGGGGGTGAAAATTTTATTTTGGGGATGAAATTCCTTGGCTAATATAGAGAAGGACAAATTCGCCACGGGTAAGTTTTTGAGTTATGGCGTGACATTTTTATCTCTAAAGTCCCCAGAACCAATAAGAGATGACGGTATAGAGTGTATACCACCTAGCCAAGATAAGGTCAGATTAGCAATTATTCGGCTGAAGAAAAAGCAACAGGTGCCGATGGGTCACCAGCCGAACTCTTCAAGTCTGGTGGTCAGATGATGGTCAGGAGCATGCACCAGCTGTTTAGTACAATTTGGTTAGAGGAATGCATATCCAATGATTGGAACCTCAGGATCTTGTGCCCGTGCACAAAAAAGGAGACAATACGATATGTGCCAACTGTAGAGGAATAAGTCTCCTTCCCATCGCATATCAAGTGATATCCAGCGTACTGTATGAACGACTGAAGCCGATGGTCAATGACATTATTGGATCATGCCAATGCGGCTTTAGGTCTGGCAAATCCACCATTGACCAGATTTTCACTCTGCGCCAGATCCTGAAAAAAACCAACGAAAAACACATCGACACATTCTATCTATTCATCGACAATAAAGCCGCATTCGACAGCCCAATCCGCTTAAAGGTATTTAAAGCCATGTCTGCGTTCGGCATCCCTGCAAAATTAATATGGATATGCACGACAACATTATCTAGCACAAGTTCAGCAGTTAAAGTCTGGAAGGACTTCTCGGAGCCAGCCCTTCAATATCGAACGAGGATTCAGACAAGATGACAATTTGTCGTGTGACCTGTTCAACATCCTGCTGGAAAAGTTCATACGACATGCAAATGTGAATAGAAATGCCACTCTGTACACCAAGGTGACAGTTTTTCAGAATGAGTCTGCCAAAGTGGGTCCAGTAGTCTCGGACCAAGTGTGGAATTTGAGCCTTGGTACCGCCATAAATAAAACTAATTATATTAGTTGTGAAATTCGGAAAAGGATATTGTTGGCCAACAGATGCTACCATGGTGTAAGTAAGCAATTTAAGAACAAGGTCAAAATAAAGACCAGTGGTCTCTCTACGGACCAGTTGGTCAATATAAAGAACAGTGGTCTCTATACAGACCAATTGGTCTATATAAAGACCAGCGGTCTCTCGCCAGACCAAACTCACAATGTACAGGTCGCTGATATTAACCGTGCTGTGGTATGGATCTGATGCATAGGTAATTCCGAAAGCAGATGAGGCAGATCTAAGAGTGTTTGGTAGAAAGATTCTCCGAACGATTTATTGGTCGATCTGCATTTACTATCGCGTTCGAATGAATCATGAATTGTACCATGTAATCTGTGACATCGACATAGTCTGACGTATCGAGCTTCAGCGACTACGTTGGCTAGGCCATGTTGTGAGAATTGATGAATATGCCCCAGCTCAAAAGGCATAGGTACGCGAGCCTACCAATGGTTCACGCAGAAGGGGAAAGATTAAGCAGAAGACAATATTTCGGAAAATGGTCTTTCAAATTGGATGAGATGCGCATAAGATCGATGCGCTTGAAAATCGTTTTTAACCTCGGCTTATGGAACAACCGTTCTGTCATAAGGTAGCTAAATAGGAAAGTAGATCTTTAAAATTGGAAAAACTGCGCACAATATTCTATCTCGAACCAGCTAAGGGCACGGTAACTTAAAAACTTTTAATCCAATCGGTTCCAAATTGTAACACTTTATTCTGGACATACATAGTTATAGTATGAACTAGGATAAATCCTTGGGCTTTGGTCCAAAAAGGCGATTTTCAAAAAAAAAAAAAAAAAAAAATAAATAAATAAAAAATAAAATAAATAAAAAATATAAAAAAATAACAATTTTCTTAGGTCAGTCATTTTGTTAATTTTCGAGCGAAGGCAATGATCCTAGTTCATACCCAAGCCCGATATGTAGTCTTCCTAATTGCATTGGAATTTTGAGATGTAGATGTTCCACTGATCTGTATCGAAAAGTTTGAAGTCTCAAATAAATGTATGCAAAGTTACAAGTCTTTAACATAATGTATGCTCATTTGCCAGCCGGTTGAAACTCATCGAAATATGAAATCGAGAATGGGAGGGGTCCCCTTAATTAACTCCAAATTCCACATAAGTCCTTTTAGGAGAGGTTTTGACCTCCATTTCTTAGCCTAGCACAACAAGTGTGGTATAAACAGAAAAAAGTTAAGTGTTTTGGAAACTTCCATCTCTGTTATGAACACATGTTATATTTTGTTTCGATCTGGCAACTCCTTCATATAGAAACAAGTGTTCCAAAAAGACGCATCCGCATTTTTCACAAAGGAAAAAAATAGAAATGCGTTCTTTCATTGTAAGAAAATTGCGGATGCGTCCTTTTCTTATGAAGGAGTTGCCAGATCGAAATAAAATTTAGCATGTGTTTATAACAGAGATGGAAGTTTCCAAAACACGTAACTTTTTTCTGTTTACACCGCGATTTTTGTGAACTGCCCTCGTATTCACGATTTTTACTTTATTGTAAAATTTGTTTTATTAAAAATGACCTCGAGCCGAACAAAATGAAAGTCTAAGGAAACCTAAAGATCAAAGGCCAACAAAAATCACATAAAAAGTAATTTAAGATCCTGATATTTCGGAGACTGTAAGTTTTGGTAAACCGGAAAACATTTTAACCATGATCTTTTCTTTATGTCTATTTTGTTCAATATCGTTTATATATTTCACACGATTCTGCATTTAACACAGTGGTAGGCAATTTTCGATCAGGGAGATTACAGCCTCGATTTATTTTCTTTTTCCTATTTGTCTGCTTCATACACCCCCCTGTTATGCATTTGAAATTTAAATTTTACTATTTTAGACTATACCACGAAGCTAAAAACATCCCACGATAGAAATTCCCCAAAGAAAGAAGTCATTGATTGATCGATGCTGCTATATTTGAAAAGATTTCCAATGAGAT
Source organism: Musca vetustissima (assembly GCF_032173495.1). Classification (NCBI taxonomy): domain Eukaryota; kingdom Metazoa; phylum Arthropoda; class Insecta; order Diptera; family Muscidae; genus Musca; species Musca vetustissima. Next base: position 18,227 of record NW_026873995.1, on the reverse strand, counting down.
CACGACTTCGCTTCGGTAATGCAGGCGTGGTGGCTATGTTAGGGCTGCTATTGTTTACAAAACGTTTTCAAACAAAACATTAAAACCAATCCTACAGCACATTGAATCGTATTGTGTTTATTTAGGGAAACATGTATTGAATATAACCTCTGCAAAAATTACTGGCAGTCAGTCAACGATCGACCACAAAAACATCGATTCATGCGTTTTTTTTTGTTTTGGGCCAAACCGCCGAAACACAAATTTCCTATGCGGAAGACAATGCCGAACGACAAAAAGTCTCAAAACAAGCGTGTAAATAATCAACTTTCGCCATCATTACATAGAAGCGTTAATAGCAAAAAAACAACCAAAAATAACCCCCCCCCCCCCAAAAAAAAAAATGAGACGCCTTCTTGTTCAAATGGATGGATGGTTGGTTGGATGGCTAGTCGGTTGGTTGCCTGCCTGGCTGGCCCTCGGAGTTACGATTGAACCATCGCACGCATTCAAATTTCTGTACGAGCGTTTTGTTGTTATGGTGTTAAATAAAAAAATGACACACTTTTTGATGGGTAGCGGGAGTGGAGTCAGAAATGGTTGAATGCGTATAAGTAACGTTACTTGTTCCCACAAACAAAAATTTATTCAATTTGAGTAGTGTCAGTGGTAGTAATAAGTGTATGTGTGTGTGAGTATTATGGTTATTATTGTCTAAGGTCAAGACGTAAATTTTATAGGAAATTTATGTTTCTTGGTTCGTCGGTTGTTGGTTTGTAAATTTTAATGCAGACAAAAAAACGAAACCGTAAATGCGGATGTGACATCCATACAAAAATTGCAGGGTAATGTAATTTTTTTTTGTGGATTGTAATTTATCATATATACAATGCACACATACACATATATACAAACATGTTGATGTTGGTAATACATACAAATAATGAATAATTAGTAAAATATTTGGTTGCACCCTGCGTCGATTGGAAGAGTTGAAGAGGCATCGGTTAAATGATTTTTAATTTTTTTTCTTGAGGGCAAGAGGCGCCTGCATTTAATGCCCGGTGATACTGAGACCTCATCAAATGTTTTGTTTGTTTATTTCTTCAATATTATTTATCCACGAAATTATATTGTCAACAACTGAACACTGGATATACGTCACGTTTTCCTTCTGTCTTTTGGTATTTGACGGTAGTAAATAGTTTGTTTTAGTTTTTTTTTTTGTTTGTGTGTTAACCATAAATTAAATTACATAATATTTTGCGTGTTAGTTAATTTTTTGATGGTTAGGCAAAATTATAGATGGTTGATGGTTAGGCTCGAAATATTCTTCCTAGTGTGTAAAATCATAGAAACATGGAGAAGGTGTGAAACACACATTTGTTACGAGATGTGATCGATATCCGTCACGATGTTTCATGACTTCTTAAGATTTTACCCCTACGATCAATAACCGGGACAACAAAATTGCAAATGGGTTGGGGAACACCTAAAGTAGATCCCTATTACTATGATTGTTTAAGATAGATTATCATTACATTTAGCTCAGATCGGTTATTGACCTACTTATACTTTTTTTAGGTTATTCACCGCAGGGTTAATACATGAATTCATTATCAACCACAACCTTTATTTGATATCACGATTTCGAATGTAATCACACCACATTCTTTGGATCCAAGTTAAAATTTTGGCAATAATTTTCGTATGATATTTGTGTTTTTTTATCAAAATTGTGACCTGTTGTGGGGAGAGATACTAGAACGATCAATTTTTGGAATCTGTTTGGTAAAAAATATTACTATGAGCTAAGATAGAGTCAAAACTTCGTACCGATTAATTTAGAATAAATCGGCCCTCCACCATTTGGGCTGAATTGCCGAATATAGGTAAATCCACGCATTAAGATCGATATTGATCAATTTCGGTAGGAACACATCGCACCCAATGAGCATTAAAGACAACATGGTTTAAAAAATCTCCTAAATATAGAAACAAGAAAGGGTATGTTATATTGGGTCTACCTTGAAACTTGAGCCAATATTGATAATCGTCCATAGCAAGATTTTCAACCCAATGATAATCTGCAATATAGAATTGCCGCTAATTTGGTTCAAAGCGCACTCAAATCTCCCAAGGTACCGACATTTCGGGCGTATCGTTATATGGGGGTCATTTTTAAATGCAGACCAATATTTATAATCTCTGGTGGAGATTTTCTATCTAGAACCCAAAAATACAGCCAATTCGATTGAAAAACGATCCAAAACAAACCAATTACCAAATATTTGTGTTATATGAGAGCTAAAATAAAATGTGACTGATATACCTCATTTTCAATATCAAACATTCTAGGAATGGTAGTAAAGTATGTTTAACATTTTAAAGTTCTAACGTAAATATTGTGATATTTATGTTAGAGCTCTAACAGACGGATGGACGGGCATGACTAAATCGACATAGCATTTTATTATTTGGAATGACACTTCACCTTATGGCGCAGGGTATAATTACTGACACTCAGGTTTCCACAGGGCGAGAAAGTCCATCATACCTTAAATTAAGCGATACCTTTGTATGGGTGCTATAACATAAATAGACTTATATCGACAATTTATAGGGGTGCTCTGACACAACCTATTCAATATGTTCGGCAAAAATAATAATTCGATTGGAAAATATATCTAGGCCCATCAAAATATCTAAAATTGAGAGATGCCTACATATGAGTCGATGTCAAAACATTGACCAATAGCCAAAAGCCGCATATAAAGATATAACACTTTTTCCTAATAGATTTTAGAGTTGCTCCAAACATTCATCACGCCATCGCTCATAAACTTGGTTCTTAATATTCCGCCAGGGTTTTATCTTCATTAGGAATTTCCCATCCCCAAATGTTGCACAGAGTTATTTAATCCTAAATATAGTTCTCCATTGTAGTGTTGTATAAACAAAACTCCTTGTCTGTATTACGAGGGTAGTTCGGAAAGTTCTTAGTCTAGCACAGTAAGCGCGGCATAAACACAAAAATGTTAGGTGTTTTGGAAACTTGTAGCAACTTCTTCATATAGAAACAGGTGTTCAAAAAAAGACGCAACCGCAATTTTTTACAATGAAAGCACGCATTTCTAATTTTTCCATTGTAAAAAATTGCGGATGCGTCTTTTATGAACAAGTGTTTCTATATGAAGGAGTTGTCCGATCGAGGCAAAACTAACCTAACTTTTCTCTGTTTATACCGCTCTTTTTGTGCTAGGCTAAGAACTTTCCGAATTGCCTTCGTATTTATGAGTTACGTATGGGTACGCCGCCTACTTCATAATAATCAATATAAATGTTATTGAATTAGGATTAATATCAAACAGAAATCGAACTTAGTAGATAATGTGGAATTAACAACATTATATAATAAATAAACCTATTACATTGGTCATTTACAGTTATTATTATACGCTACACAACTATGTTGTCAGGGTATTATAGCTTTGTGCAGCCCCAAATGTTTGTAACGCCGCGAAATATTGGTCCTAGACCCACCTTTAAGTATACCGATCGTCATATCTCGACTAGCTGAGTCGATCTAGACATGTGTGTCCGTCCGTCCGTCCGTCTGTCCATTATAATTTGTAAACACGATACAGGCCACAGTTATGGACCAATCTTCACGAAATTTTGCATGTAGGATGGGTTCTGGCCAATGAAGACCCCTATTGTTTTTGGAAAATATCGGTTAATATTTAGGGGATGAAATGGACCAAATACTAAATTTTTGTCGGTTTTTCTGGTCGCTCCAGAGGCCGCAATTATGGCCCAAACACCGCGAATTTTTGCATGGAGAAGGGGATCGGGTCAGAGAATAAGCGTGCCTGTTTTGATAAAGATCGGTCAATATTTAGCGGGTCAAATGGACCTTGACTTTTGTGTGAAAAATTACAAAATTTGTATTCTATGGCATATATATTTACTCCTGGAGGATGTAGACCCTAGGAGTTGATAACATATCCAAGATGAGTGGTTGACCTTTAAATTGATACCAAATATAGTGATGTATCTACTCAGATGTGGGAGTTACAGTCAAATATTTACATGTGCTTACGTATTTAGATATTATTTAGTAATCCATTACCACATTAAAGGGAGAAATATCGCGCTGATGGCTTTGAAATTTTTCATGAAGTTCCAGTTATGGTCAAGAACAACGCATACAATTTTCGGTGATGGTCAGATTAAAATTTTGGGATGAAATGGACCGAAAACATAATTTTTTGTGTGTTTTCGAGTAGAGTATAATCCGAAAATCACAACACACCCACCGTGAAGGTAATCTGGACAAGTAATTAGAAGGACTGTACAAGAGGGGGCTGTAAAAGAGGGGGCAAATATCAGGAAATATTACTCAGACTCGGAATAAACATCCTCAGGAAGTTAGAGTTCGTGGTAGTTGTGTAGGGTATCGTATGGTCGGCCCCGTCCGACTATACTGCTCCGCTCACTGGTTATATTTATGTCGACCTCATAGCCTGCTGCATCTTCCATAGAGGAATATTCCAGACACTTTACATTGAGGCAACTTATTTTGCAACAAGTTTTCTTTTTTTTTCTGTTACCAAAACCGTCAAATATTAAGCTGAGAAACATAAACTGAAAGTGTTTGAATGAATGGCGGCTGCTCGTAGATGGTACGACTGAAAATTTCCTTGGGGCGTACGATTATTTATTACAATCACGTTGAATTTTCACTTTCTGCCTTGTGCTTAACACAGGTTCAATCCTTTTGGGAGATTAACCGTAGTGAGAGACACCAAAATGATTGTCATCAATTACGGATGACAACGAAAACAACAACTGTTGCTGCTGGTCATACAAGTAGTGATGATGATGATGTTGAAATCAAAAGATAATAAAACTTGTTCGATGACAATTTCCAATAGGCCATTTTTTACACGTGAGTGCAAGTTTTTTTTGCTGATGTATTTTGGAATACATCGTTGTGGCTGGATAAATATTGCCATGTAAAAAATAAATGTGGAGTAAAGAAAATAATATTGATACAAATGAATATAGGGTTCGGTTATAAGTAAAAAGGACTATTGTAACATACAAATATCTCTTTCTTGTTTTTGAGGACATTACATAAAGTCCCGTTTTTTAGTAAATTTAAGCTTTAAATAAATTCGAATACAGTTATAAGGACGAGAGCTTCCAAAAAGTATACATTTCATAGAATATCTTCTGGTGGTGTATCCACCCAAGCGGAAAATGTAACGAAGTATATTGCAAAGTCCTTAACATGGGCATAAATTTAAAAGTTTCTGCCAGTACCCAAATTGTCAAATGGAATTTTCGGTTGGGAACGGTGTATATGACCTCTAACATACTTAACCCTTTCCGATACAAAGACATTGATAATTTTTATGATGCATTTGTCTAATAATTTAAACCGGAGGCACATGTTAACTTCCTTTTCAGTTTAATTTTATTTTATATCTTCTAAAGGGATATTTTTTCAAAGAGGCCCTTTACACTCTTCGGTGGGAATAAGGCTTTGGCCTTAAAAATACAACAAACAAAAAGGATATCGATATTGGAAATATAATAAAATACTGCTACTTCAGCTGGAAAATGCCTTTCGGACCTTCCAAATATTAGGTTGAGAAAAAGGAAACCCATTATTTATAGATAGATTTCTCGAAAAGTATCGATCAAACAATTTCAGTTTTATGCTTGTTGGAAGGGTAACATTTCGCAAAATTTCTTTAATGACAAAAAATTGGTATCTAGGTAGGATTGTGAAAATCGACTACTTGAGTTTTTTTCTCATTCCCCAACCTAATATTTTTTATTTGATCAAACCATTCATTCCGCCATGTATGACTTAAGGCGAATATAGAAAAAAAATTGAGATTGAAGAAGCGGAAAAGTGTTGCAATGTAAGAAATGCCATATTGATCGCATTCTTTGGATTTGGCTTCAGCCACTATTTCCAAATCTACCTGAGAAGATATTTGGAGTTGATCTAGAATTGATAAAATTATGATTTAAAGTTTATAGCCCGATACTTATTTTGTTTAAATATATGGAGATGGACCGAATCTTCGGATTTAATATATGTGTGGTAAGGATATTGCGATTTGCAAAATATGGGTCAAATTCGATACACCCTTCTCATTATATTATACATTTAGTTATTAGCAAAATGTTGACCATTATGTAAGGAGGTACCCGAAGGAGTAGACCCACACTCCCTATCTTCAAACTTAATTTTTGAAGAAATATTACGATGTAGGGGATATGATCGATATGAAGCTCTCACCGTACATCACTAGTTTCGATACATAGGTATCGAATATCGAAATAAATAACTGACACAAAGTTTGAAATTTCTAGCTAATAAACTTATTTAGATACATGGGTTTTTATATTTTTATAGATGTTTCTGTAATATTTCAATTCCACTTCGTAAGTATTTCGTGTATAAAACTTTTTAAATTTTTAAGACAATATTATTAAAAAATGGTTAACTACGATGTGTATTATTATAGAAATGTTTAAAAATATAATGTTTTTAAAAACTGATCGAAAAAAATGAAAAAAACTATAAAAAGTACATTCGGGGTACATTCGGCATTTTAAAGTGGGGCACATTCGGCCATATACAGATTGTGCAATATTATTTCCTTAAAATGTTTTTGAGTTTGTCTTTAAAACTAATCCTTTAATATGGTCCGAAATTGCATATATAAGATCAAACGTACTTGTATTGACGAAAATGCGATAGAAACCCCTTATTTCTGATGTTGTGTGCGAGCTTGAGATGTAAACGTACGCCGTTAGAAAATAAAGCCCTATAATTCAAACATTGTGTGGCGTATTAAAACCAAATAGAGCCTTTAGAGGATCAGAATTTTAACCAGACTGATAGCGATGACAATTACCCGGCTATGACTATGTTGCAGAATGTGCCCCATCAAATGCCGAAGCTACCCCGGGTTGGGGCACATTCGGCGAATTTGACTTTTTTACAAAACTGTAAAATTTTTTAACTAATACTATTTTTTATATCTTTTTGGTACTATTTTTTATAATTAAGTGTCTGAGGACAATAATCAGCCATAAAGTTGTTATATATATTGAATAAGTACTGAGATATAGAGCTCTAAAAAAAGTGCCGAAGGTGCCCCAGTCTCCCCTACAGAGATTGAATCAAATTTCAGTTTCTCCCTTTGATAGTTATATCTACATAAGGTTTGGGGTTCGAACAATTCCTTGAGGGTGGTTATGTTTATGTTTTTATCTGATTTCAGTTTTATTTATTGGTGTTTCGTAATAGGTTTATACTCCCAAAAATTATAAAATATCTCACTTTATGAATACCCCTATTACTGTGTCTGCAAATTACACAAAACGTCGTTGTTTCATTTAAAAAGGAAAAGTTTTCACTTAATCGCTACTTTTTGTTCACTTCTTTTTTCTCCGCATCTCTGATAGATAGTGAACGTGACAGACGGTGATGTTGTTGCTTTTGTTGTGTTGGCCTTCATTTGTTTGGAGAGAAGGAGTTGTTTTCTTGTCTTGTTTACTTAGAAAAGAAAATTATGCATTTATGGTCAATTCCATTCCATCATGGATGCTGTTGACTAGACCTTGCTATGGGGCTTGACCGACTGTATGTCTGCCTGTCCGCATAAAATAAAACAACAAATAGTCAATTGCTTGGGTAATTTCTTTGGTGGCTATCTCCGTGAATGGACCACAGAGAAGTAAAAGCTCAAAACACACACACACACCTATAAATGGAGGCTGGTCAGTTTTATCTTTTTCTTTTTGTGGGATGAAAAAAAACTGGTGGATGTTGTTGCATTTTTATGATGTGCTCTTCATCATAATGACTAATTTTGAGAAGCATAAACATTAAATGTTTGTTTTGTTATATGTTCGGCTACTTCGGTTACTGGGTTAGATTGCATTACATCTAATTATGGTATTTTGTATTTGTTTACATAGCAACACTTTTCCCTTCTCCGTCAGCCATTGCCTGCCATTAATGGTTTAATATCCATTTATGAAATATGATCGTCTTCAATCTGTATTTTTTCCTATATCCGCCTTAAGCCATACATGAATGGATGACTTGCGGCTCTGTTGCAATGATCTACTTTATCCTCTCTAGCGCTCCTCTCTTCGCCATTTGTAAAGATATCTGAAGCGAGTACTTAAACTTTACTGAAGTAAGTTATTTAGGTTTTGTCTTTATGCCCATAATCTCCATTTAGCCATGAACAGTTAATAAGCATTTACAGATTGTCGGGCTTGAGTGAGTTTTGATGGTTTTAGATCATGAAATAAAGCTTTTGCGCAATATATTTGTATATTTTACATATTATTTGTAATATATACATAATTACAACATAATAAATATTATATTTTTGGTTATTTGGCGCCCAACAGTTATATTTGATATAATAAAATATAATATTTTTTGATAAATGAAACATGACAAACGTTTTGAAATTTTGTATGAAGGAAACATTGGAAAAACGGAATCAAAAATATTAGCTGATTGCAGATTCTGAAACAGAAATTGTCTCGTGAAAGGTCATTCCCGGTTCTTTAATAGCACAACACAATTTTTTTTTTTTTGCAAAATTCGTTTTACCCTCCAACTTTTTGATACAATTTTTATACCATTATCAAAAGTGTACATCATAGAAATTTCGGTACAGAAGCAAAACATTTAATCACAAAGGAAAACAAATCGTCTACATTTCATAACATTTCAATAAATTTAAATACCAATAAAAAGAGAAAACCCTTAGGGAAAACAAAATACAAGTAAAATTTCCTGTCACGAAACCCATAGCCCACAAAAAATGTCATTCAAACCCACAAGAAATCTTCGAAAAGTCAGCAACATTCCAATGAAGAAATCGCAAGTTGTTAAACAACCTGACTGTCTGTCTGTCAATGATGATGTTGTTTATCTTTTCTTGTTTTGTTGTAAGTTTTTTCGTACAACATTCACCTGCCCAAACAAAAACTTCAGCCACGAAATATAACTTCGTTGTTGATTGATCCTTTAAGACAAGTGGCATTTTTTGGGCGGGAAAATTGAATGTTCATCCATTCGAACAAGCAACCAACGACATTCAATCCATTCATCTAAAACTGAATTTCTTCTTTTATGTTGAACATAAAAATTACGTTCGAATAACAAAAAAATCGAAACCCAAACAAACGAAAGCCTTGTGTGTTTGTGCAAAAAAGAAATAAACTTTTACTTATAGCGGGCTTACCTCCTTCTTCATCTTGTATTTGTACGATAATAATAAAAGTAAACGAACGTGTTTTAGGCTCAAGCCCACCAACAACCGCAAACAACAGGTTGTACTTAGCCTGTATGAAACCAAACCAAAACAACTATACCACAACAGAAACTATCACAACAACCATAAACCTGTTGTCTGCAGATCTTCATTTATTGGCAAATTAGCACTTTCCAGTAAATCATGATCATCGTGAAGAAATTGAGAAATGTATTCAACAAGTATTTGTAAAAAGGTATAGTTATGTTGCATAGCAACATGTTGCTTATGCTGGTGTTTAAAAAATCAACATGTTGCGGAAACATTTGAGATTTGAATGATGTATAAAAGTATTGGTGGAAATTCGACTTTTCGGGAGTATTGGAGTAATGCGATATGACATATTCAATTCTCATGAAGCGAAAAATCTTGAGAAATTTTTAAACTGAGTATATATATTTTAAAAATGGACAATAAAAAAGGAAATTTGAGAAAATTCGTGAGCTATATAAGTCTTTAAAAAGTATATTTTAAAAATCCATGCTATGAAAGGCATTGAAAAATTCGCATATTAAGTCACAATTAGAACAATAATCACAAATAACACTCGGTAGGTCATGCTGCTCGTATCAATACTAGCTTGATAAATTATATCTCGATATATATTTTCCAAATTATATCGAAATAATTTGGAAAATACATATGCGAATTTTATAATAGCAATGCAGGGTTTGATATCCCTTAAAATATTAGGTTGGGGAAAAAGAAATTAGACCGGTCGTCGAAAATGTCGATAATCGGAGAAATGATCGAAGTTGACCGGCATATTAACAGTCGGAACATCGCCCAGGAGCTAAAAATCTACAATAAAACTATTTTAAACCATTTACACAAAGCTGGATTCAAAAAGAAGCTCGATGTTTTGGTGCCACAGAAATTAACAGATAAATAGAATGGATCGAATTTCCATCTGTGAAGCCTTGGCCAAACGAAATGAGATAGACCCATTTCTATAACGGATGGGGACTGGAGATGAGAAATGGATCACATTAACTTCGGGAGCATGGTTGGGGAGTTGTAATGCATCCGCCATACGTGGCACCAAGCGATTATCAAATTTTCCTTGCATTGCAAAATTCCTTTAAGGGAACCTTATTTAAGTCCTTATTTTTGATGGCGGGCATGATAACTTCTCACTGGAACATCGGAATCCGAAAATTCCAACTGTGTTAGAAAGAGTACATGTCTGGCCCTCGTATGAACTAAGGTTATTAACATCGCACAGCAATTAACAAAATGGCGTAACTTTCAAAATTTTTTTTGGAAAATCGTCTATTATTGACCACAAACTAAGTTAAAAAATAAAGAAGATCTTCGCCGATTGGCTTTGGAAACGATTGGATTATTAGTTTTTGATTTATCATGCCCGCCATTCGTAAAACACTGCTTCGAGAAAAATGCGTTTAAAGTTTAAGAATCACTCTTGCCGTCACTTGATGATGACACAATAAATCGGCTATATCTTCAAGAGTTCTTGAGATTTTCACTTGCAATTTTTTTAGGGACATTCTAGAATTAGAGTAGATTCGAATTAAACCAGAAAAATTGTTGGCACCGAGAATGGGGGTCCCCTTGATGATATCTAAGGAGGATTGTGAAAATCGACTACAAGAGTTTTTGAAAATAGAGAGCAGGACTTATAAGAGAGAGGCATTATGAAGTTAGCTTTAAAATGGCAACAAATCATACAACAAAACGGTACATATTTAGCCCAAATCGGAATTCCACTGATAATGATTGAAAAAATGGATTTTTCTGAATCCTGTGGTTGTTCCATAAGCCGAGCTTAAAAAAGATTTCCAAGCGCGTCGGTCTTGTGCGCAAATCCGCAAATTTGGAAGACCACGTTCCAAGATGTTGTTTTCTTCTTGGGGTTTCCATTTAATTCTTGGCCTTCCCCTTCTACGGTAACCATCAAAAGTGGACCTTCATTTCAAATAAAAAGCTGGACATTGCCCCTGAAAAAAATCATTAAAAATCCACGCCAACAAATTTGTTAAAAAAATTAAAATATATATATATATATATATATATATTAATTCACGTCATTGATTTTCCTTGAAAAATCCACTGATATTCACTGAAAACGTGGATTTTTTTATAATCCTGTGGTTAAAAAATAAAAAGTGGGCCTTCAGATAGTTCATGTATGAAAATATTTAAAAAATCCCCCTCTGAAAGTTCTTCAAAATTTAATTAAAAATCCTCAGTCAGATAGTTCTTGAAAAAATATTTATTTAAAAATCAAAAATCCCTCATAATTTTGAAGTCCATGAAAAATATTGTTTAGTAAATGTACGCTTCTAGAAGAAACTGACGCCTTAATAGTCTTTAAAAACTATAGTTTAGAATAATCAGACTAGTTTTGTCCTTTAAAAAAATACATTGTCCTTGTAAGTAATTCAAAAAATCCACCTTCTGATGGTCTTTAACATTTTTAATTAAATAACCCAAGTTCGGATAATGCTATTGAAAAATACCGCTTACTCAAATAGCCCTTGAACATGTTTCTTTTTTCATAAAATCCACATTATCGTTGAAAGCTTTAAAATAATACCCAATAGATTTCGGATATGCACCACCTGCTGTACATGAAACCATCATTCTAAACCGGTAGACGATTTTTAATTATTTCCATAATTTTTTTAATGGATCTACAGTTATTAACATTGTAAAGAACATTCATTACCTCGTCAATTGTATGCAAATAATATCATTTTTATTATTCCAAAGGAACATCAATAATTTAACATTGAATTATGGGTGGCATGCTCAATAATGATGTCACAACAGCAGCAGCCGAAGTCATTATTTGATGGCAATTATCTCCCCCATATGAAATGACTTGCATTCCAGGTGCAGCATCAGCCAGCATGCCAGTTAGCAACAATAATAATAAAAACCCTTCATTTCAATTTCAAATTAAGACAATATTTCAAGTGGCAAATAATAAAAAAATATTGATTTTTTCCATCAAATATATCTTCTTCACGGTTTACTGTTGTTTTATGATTTTAGATGCCAATATGCAAAAAGAAACAACAACAAAAACATAAAAAAATTCAACAAAGACACTAAACATTGCAATTACACAGGCTGGCGTCGGATCGGGTGAAATCCAACCAATAAGGAATTTGAGAAACGATCAGCAAACAACATCACCACCAACAACAAACAACTGCAACAAAAGTGTTGTTTAATAGACACGTTTTTGTCATTGAGCTTTTCTGTTTTGCCAATGACAAAATTCACTGAATGACGACTAGATTATTATGACTGACTAAATGACGGTGGTGGTATTGAGTTTCATTTTCTAAAAGACATGAAAATGCAGAAGAAGAATAGGAAAAACCATCATAGAAAGAAAGACTTGAAGTCTTTGTTGCATTGCCATCCATGTCACAACCACCAGCTACCATGGTTGCGAATGGTTGCAATGTTTGCTGCTGTTGTTGATTGGTTGGATTGATGACTGTCATATCGTAAATTTCCTTAAGAAATAGTGAAAACGGATGCTTAAACGGAAAACTAATGAAAATGTTTTTATTTGTTTCCAATGCAAAAAAAAAAAACTGCAGTTGCTAACTTGGGCAAAACGGAACTAACTGTCGGAATGTTCGTGATTCAAGATGGTTGGGAAATTGTTTTGGATGCGAAGAATGACAAATGAGCTGTTTCGGATTTTATGTTAAACGGCTATGAAATAAAAAGATTTTTTTCTTATTTGTTTATTACTTGGACAAGAAATTATACCGATCAAAGGCCGAGAAGCTTGGGAAAGGTGTGAATAAAAAGGGAATTTATTTCGCTCTGTGATGGATTGTGGACAGTATTATTAGACATGATCGGAACTGTTAAAATTAAAATGTAGCTATAATGTTAAAAATTTTATCTAACCGGAAATCATATGTGGGAAAAATTCCAAGACGTCGGTACTTCAAGCCCAGTATTAAAGAAAAATAATACAAACATTTAAATTGAAGAAAATATTGCGATATTTAAAGATTGGATCAATCTCTTGATATTAGACTCAATTCTCTTGATAATGATTATTGAACATTTTCAGCGGACAGATAATCACCATTTTCAAGTTTTTTAGTGGCTCGGATACTCCGTTCGCAAAAATCATTAAATTTCAGCTATATGTTGACCTTTGTATTTAGCGACAAAAAAGTTAACATTTTTATTTTTTTTTAATAAAATTAGTTGTTCAAAAAATATTAATTTCGGGGGAAAATGTAATTTTTACCACGTGGTGGGATATAGCCACTGCTAGTGTCATATATAGCCACTAGTCCTCATAATTTTCCTTTTTTATTATAGAAGCTTTTTAAAAACTTCTTACAACAGGTAAAAAAGTGTCAGTCGGTGTCGCCGAGAGATATATACCCTCATCCTATGGTGTGCGCATGTCTTCAGAGTTACACACAGGTTGAATTATTCGGATTAAATGTTGATCAATGTCAATTCAATTCTTATAAAATATTATCCTTTGTGGAGGAGGTACCAGAAAGAGTGGACCAATGGACCAATTAAGTCTTCGGACTTAATTTAGGCTTGATGAAAATAATAGATTGTGTAAAGTTTGGTTCAAATCGTCTTTGAACTTGAACTGAGTTTGGAAGAAATATTACGATCGTGTGGACCAGCCCAGACTGACATCCCAACGAACGGACATTTGCAAACTGAGTCCAAACTTATTTGGTCCAAAAAAACATGGGGTCAAAAACAAATATTTCGATCAGGCACATTCTTGCCGTATCAAATTGTATATAACCTCATTAGCCATAAAGCTGAGGGTATAAAAAAATCTCATAGATCATGTTTACTAGATGTCCATGACTTAACATATCCTCGTAGTAAGGGTTTAGATCGATTTTAGGAATTTTTCAAACCAAGTGGCTGTAATTTGGCATTTTGAGTTTCACAAAGATAAAATAAGTGTCTCCAGAGGATTAAAAACCGACAGACAGAAAAAAATAAATTTTGTCTCCTCTAGAAATGAGCTACATAATCGAGCTACATAATTTTGAATTTCACTTCTTCTATCAGATCTGCCCACCAAAAAGGATCAATACTGACTTTCAAGTGTTTCAACTAATTTGGGAGAATTTTAATATTTTGGATTCTAATATAATTTTTTAAATATTGGCACATGTTTCCGGTTTGTCCCCATATAATGGTGACACCCATTATTCGGTATTTTGGACTTATTATGCATGTTTTTTTAACAGAATTGGCTCTAATTTGATTTTTCAGGTTCTCATGGGGTGTCTAATCTTTCTACTAAAAATTATCAATATTGGTTCATTTTATAGGGAATCGCTCATATAACGCTACATCCACAATTTCAGTAGCTGATTTTTTATATGTATTTTTTTTCTCGTTGTGTAGAAAATGTCCCTAAAAATATCAAGATTGGTCCCTGTTTCCGGTTAGCCCCCATACACCTGTTTTTATTCTAATTTAATTTTTCAAATTTCCATGGGGTATTAAATCGATTTCGACCGACAACTTAAGTGGACATGTTTTCCATTCCCTCTACTTCCACTTCTATCTGAATCACAACTAGGGCAGCGGAGTGAAGCATTTATTTTTTGCCAAAAACTCCGGCAAAATTGACTGCTGTTATGGTCATAAATCAGTGAAAATTATGATAAAAATCCGTTGATATAGGCTTGGGATTGCTCATGCATGCCAAAGCGATTAAAATTAAAATAATGGTAGGTGTCGAATGAAGGCTCATTTTGAAAAAAAGATCGTTGTAATTTTCTAAAGAAATCATCAAGTAAAAATTTCTTCATTCTATATTTGTAGACTTTCATATTTTCAGAATTTATTCTGATTTTTTTTATATGGGTTTAAAAATATGTTATTGAATCAGTAACCTATACAGAATTTAAAACATTCTCCATGATATACCACTTGGACATTTTTTTAAAAAAATATAATCTCGTTTTTGCAAAATAGTCAGGCTGAATCCCAGTATTCTCTAAAAAACCCCGCTTCATTACAAAAATTATTGAGATTAAATACACATAGGTTAAAATTAAATACACATAAAAAATCGATTGTTTAAAACCGAAAATGGGGAGTCGCTTTAAAAAACCAATCCTCAAAATATTTAAAAAAAACTACGTTTATCCGTCCCTGAAAAAATATTTAAAAAAAATGGAAGCTTTTAAGTCCCAGAAATTAATATTCAATAAAAAAATTGACTTTTATTAATTATTGAAAAAATAGTTCTTGCTTATTGGTACCTGCCAGAATATTCATTAAAAAATCAAACTAGTTGATGCCGCAAAACATATTTTTAAAAAATCCAGGCTTTGTGAAAAATTTTCCCAAAAAATCGCTTGCTGATGCCTGAACACATTTTAGGTCCACAATTTATATTTGCTTACAAAACTCCTCATCTGTCTCCTGTAAACATCTCGTAAACGATATAGCAAGTGATTCGTTTTTCAAATGTGTTTATATATTGTTGTAAGTATGTTTTTATAAACAATTCACCTAAAAATTTTTGGATTCCGAATTTTTATTATTTTTTTAATTTAAAATTACTTGAAAATTACATAAACATTCGAATATTCTATAGGCCATTTAAAAAATTTCTGTCAGTTGACAACAACAGATATTTGGAAAATTGTTTTCCAAGTTTGTGTTGGTTTGTATTCAAACAATGAATAATACAATGAACTTATGAACTAAATTCTGAATTTACTTGGCGTTAGAGCGTATTCTGGTAGCATCGGTAATTTGAATTGGAAATTTATGCAGCAGCATCGGCGGAAAACGTGAGTCGTGAACAAAAACGTGAACGACTTTCAATCCAAAAAAATCAAAAAAACTGATTGCACAAAACTACTTAACCACACGCTGATGAAATGATGACAGCAAACAATAACAATAATAACAAAAGCAAAAATTTATTCTTTTAATTAGGATAATTAAGGCGAAGGCAGTTAACGAACGAACTTCTTTTGGTAGGTGGATACACAATTGTTTCTTTTTGCTTACAAATCCATTAAACAAAAGAAGATGAATTTCAGTTTTATAATTAACACAGTCATGTTCATTTTGAGGCAATTTTTTTTTATATTTTATTTTTTTATTACTTTAACACTTACACTGTTTTTTTTAGATATGTATTTTGTCAGTAACACTAAACAAATACTTTGTTTGTTTTCTTCTAGATTGTTGCACTCTGAATGCACCAAAAATGAATTTCAAAAACAAATTCAAATTCAAAACGGCTCTAAACTTTGTCCGTACGCAACGATATACTTTTACCAACTGATCGTTGAGACGATCTTACCACGGTTTATAATAGCTTGTCCCCAAAAAACACGACTCAACAACTACAACGGCCAAGCATAGAAACACAGAAACTGTGAAAAATGCGCTAAAACTCAACGACAGAGGGGCACAGCCACAGCCGCACATCATCAGTTAAGTACAGCAAAAAAAAAAAAAACTAAAACGAAACAAAACAAAAACCATCAGCAACAACAACGACAGCCGTACAAAAAATAAATGACTGAAAATTGTAATCACAATTTTTGCCAGTTTGTACTCGTACACCACCAGCAGCAGCATTAAATAGCAACAACAACAATGCACACACATACTCCAATAGGTATTGGTGGTATAGCTGGTAGTCAGCCAGTCAGTCAATGGATGAATCTTCAGTCATATCCAGGCCCCCATACTCCAGCCAACCGCCCGACCAACTAACCAGTCATTCAGATATCCACCGTCCAAGCCATGGCTTACCGTAAATATTGCCGCTGCCTTGTAACGACCCCCACACTTCATGCTGTTGTTTTGCCATACCATCAGGCCAAATGTAAGTAACTTGGTTAGTTGGTGCTCCGTTGGTTTATTAGCTCCGGCCCGTTTTGTCAGTTTTGGTTTTTTGTCGTATCTTCCAGTCATCCAGCAGAAGACAACAAGAATTACATGGAGGCAGGGTTGGATATGAAAAGGCCCCAATATCCTCCCCCAAATCCACGCCTTGACAATCCTTGAAAAACTATTCCTTAACAAATCAACGCCTTGACAATCCTTGAAATACTATTTCTTAACAAATCAACGCCTTGACAATCCTTGAAAAACTATTCCTTAACAAATCAACGCCTTGACAATCCTTGAAAAACTATTCCTTAACAAATCCACGCCTTGACAATCCTTGAAAAACTATTCCTTAACAAATCCACGCCTTGGCAATCCTTGAAAAACTATTCCTTAACAAATCCACGCCTTGGCAATCCATGAAAAAATATTCTGTAAAAAATGCAGGCCTTGACAATCCTTGAAAAAATATTCTTTAAAAAATCAACGCCACAGAAGGCCCTGGAAAAAGATTCTTTAATAAATCCACGCCTTGAAAGTCCCTGGAAAAATATTCTTTAAAAAATTCACGCCTTCAAAAAGTCGTGGAAAAAAATTTCTTAAACAGCACATAGAAAAGTTACCTAAAACCATATTTAAAAAAGTAGCGCCATAAAGACCCTGGAAAAGATATTCTTTAAAAAATCGTTGAAAAAAGATTCTTTAAAAAATCCACGCCTGGGCAGAACCTTGAAAAAAGATTCTTTAAAAAAATCCACGCCTGAGCAGAACCTTGAAAAAATATCTTCTTTAAAATTCGACGCCTGAGCAGAACCTTTTTTGAAGAACATGTGAGGCGTGGATTTTTTTAAGAATATTTTTTCAAGGTTCTGCTCAGTCGTGGATTTTTTAAAGAATATTTTTTCAAGGTTCTGCTCAGGCGTGGATTTTTTAAAGAATATTTTTCAAGGTTCTGCTCAGGCGTGGATTTTTTAAAGAATCTTTTTTCAACGATTTTTTAAAGAAATTATCTTTCAGGGTCTTCTC